>NW_010548153.1:97628-115689 GCF_000687285.1 Phaethon lepturus
TGTGTGGGCGCCCCCCGGGGACCAGCCTGTTCCTGAAGGATGGCACCCTGTGGCAGGGACCCAGGCTGCAGCAGTTGGTGAAGAACTGCAGCCTGTGGGAAGGACTAAAGTGGGAGAAGTTCATGGAGGACTGTCTCGCATGGGAGGGACCCCACACTGGAGCAGGAGAAGATTGTGAGGACTTCTCCCCCTGAGGAGGAAGGAGCGGCAGAGACAACGTGTGATGAACTGACCACAAGCCCCATTCCCCAACCCCATGTGCCGCTTGCGGGGAGAAGGCAGATAAAATTGGGAGTGAAGTTGAGCCCAGGAAGGAGGGGTGATGGGAAGGTGCTTTAATGTTTGGTTGTATTTCTCATTATCCTACTCTGATTTGATTGGTAATAAATTAAACTAGTTTCCCCAAGTTGAGTCTTGAGCACATGACAGTAATTGCTGCGTGATGTCTTCATGCCCTTATCTCGACCCATGAGCCTTTCGTTGTATTTTCTCTCCCCTGCCCAGCTGAAGACAGGAGTGACAGAGCGGCTGTTAGTATCAGCCTACCGCACCTGATAAACTCTGCACAATTTTGCAAATTATGATTCCCCCTAAAACATAAAGCTCAAATTCTATTATACAATATTTGCCACAAATGCAACTCAAAAGTCTGATTCCAGGGTGATCAGAATTGCCAAACACAGTCTTTTAACAGAGAAGAAAACAGATAAGGTTATCATATTTCTATTCTCTCTCAAAAACATGTCAGGCAATTCTACTAGTAAGACAAGAGAAAGAGACATGAGAAGAATCAAGCCCTAAGGCATTTTTAGAATTCAAAGAAATAAAGATATATAAAACCTCTGCTCTGAGAAATAACTTCTACTAAATTTGAAACAATTAAGTAAGCAATAATGTTAAATACACCGATTAATTCCACATTGCTGTTTAAGTTAGAACCTGGTCACAGACTGGATCTTTCTCTTGGGAAAAGTATGTTAAATTTGAGTCTTGGAGAACTGGCAAGGAGGAATTGTGACCTTTTGAACATGGTAACTCAAATAGTATTTGTGTGTACTTCCAAAGATAAAGTTTTCCTAATACACAAAGGAATCACTGTCTGGTCCATCTTCCTTCGGAGCAAAAAAGGCTAAAGCCTTCTTGATGTCCTTTCAAAACACTTTTTTTCCTAATGGTTCTAGAGGAATACTTACACAAGTATTTGCCTACTTTTATATAGAATATATCCACTACAACAATTATAAAAAAGGTCTTTGTGATGGACAACCTCCTTAAAGTCAATAGACCAAGATAAACCATGCAAATAAAGCTGAAGATGGAAGGGTCTTACAAGGATGCCAGTAACAACTCTGATTTCAAGTCAATTCAATCATTCTGTTTTCCTTGACAGAAAGTTTCCAGGAAAGTCTTTTTTTTTTCTCTTTGTTTTGGTTTTTACTACTCTTCCAATGCCCTTTGCACAACCTTCCACAAGTGTATCTTATGAGAATTTTCAACTGTGTGTTTCCTATTTCCTTTTATTAAAATTCTGCCACACAATAAGTTTCTTATTGTCTTCATTAAGGTTGCCAAGTTTTAAAAGCACTTAGTTGGACCCAGAGGTCTAAAGATTATCTGAGAAATGGAGCAGGATTTACTTCACCTACTTTTGGGCAGTGAAGCATGAGATAATGAGTTCAGACTTTGGTATTACCAGGTATCTTTATAGCAAATGGAGGACAAAGAGGCACCTCCTCTGGGTGATTAATTTCATTTTTCTTACATCTTCATCTTAGGAGGACATGAACCATCTTCTGATGTTGTCTACGTTAACTCTAAAGGAAGGTTAGAGCTACTAGCTTAAAACTAGAAGCCTAACTTCTAAATTCCAAAGTTCAGGCATTGCAAGTTAAGTTGCTAATTCTTTTCTGAAGTGAACCTTTTTCTTAGGTTACTTTCTTTAGCCTGTATACACCACACACGGAACAAAGGTAAAATTGTAGAAATTATAAAATAAAGTATGAAAAGTCTAATATGAAGGGCTGTCTTATGTATATGCATTACAAGACAGTCTTTTATATAATTATATAGGTTTTTCTTAAAGGACACTCTATTCCACAAGTAAGATGATACTGCTCTGCAGATGAGTAATGGTAATAATACAGTATTTTTTAAGATGCCATTTCACTTGCAGCAAAAGGTAGAAGATACATAACCTTGAACGCTGAAAAAGTAAAAGTAGTCTGAAACTAAATAATTTAAATGCTGCTCTAGAAAACCACATTTTACCTCTTTTCCTGCCACGGTGTTTTTTTGAGTCACCAAGCAGAAGACTTAAAGCAAAATTACAGACAATCAAAAACCATCTTGAAAAAGTTACACAGTGGTTTACATCTGCAGACACTACGACTGCTGTCTATAATTCATCAGCTTTGTTTATTCACAGTGTCCAGTGGTCTTGTAGAGGAATAATACACATATATGATGCCTGTTTGTCATTAGCTTTGTAATACTATCAGCAACACTAACAGACTTGGTTGAAGTCCTTGAGCTGGTGTTAGGTAAAAGGTAAGATGAATCAATTGTAAGTATGTCAGTAATCAGGAAACTCTTCAGAGGCAATGCACCTATCCCTCCTCTCATACAGTTCATACACAAATACTTTTATAGGTGGCTGAGACTGCACAGGTAACTTAACTGCATGTTTTATTTCAAATTCGATCTATCTGAAAGCATATAAAGACAATCTATGTACCACCTACTTTCCCTTCTTCTTTTAGAGATTCAAAATAAGAAAAAAAACAACAAACCTCTTTAGAGAGAAGTATGAAGTATTAGAAAACCTGTGAAATTAATTTAGAAGCATTTCAATTTCAGCTGCTTTGTTTTGCTTAGAACAGCAAGATAAACAGGAGCTAGGGAAGTCAAGTAAACTAAGGAGTTAATGCAGCTGTTTGGAGGAGAAGAGGGCACTATAAACTATAGAATTGCCTGTATTTTTGAGAGAGAAATACAGAACTACCAGTGCAATTGAGGTGCCTATTTACAACATAAAGTAAGAAATTTGCACATTCAAATACACAAGCAAAATACTAGGTTAAAAATTTCAAATTAGGTTTTGTGGTTATAACTGCACACTGTTCAATGCCCTCCTGCTCATTAATACACACTCTCAGTCTCATTAACAATGTTTGAGCTCTCATTTGTGCTCCTAAATTAAAATGATCAAAAAGATATCTTATTATAGATCATGAGCCTGTTTTTCCTGTACACTAATGTTAACTAGGAGAAATGCTATTACACAGAATATGGCTGCATCAATTTCCATAACCATTAGTTTTCATAAACTCATATTTTTACTTATATTTTAAATTGCATTTAGATTACTATAAACTTTTATTTGCTGCATCTGCTGTAAAAGTATGTGGGATTTTTTTTATGTGGTTCAAAAACTACAAAACTACAGCAGTAATATTTTAGGCTATAAGGTCTACAGTTACAATGGTCATTTTCCATTTTAAACAAGTAATTTTAAATTTTGCAGTTCAATGCTGCAGGTATTTTTCATTCAGAAAGGTGTGGAGTGCAGGGAGAAAAAAAGTGAAAGAGAAATACAAATAAGATACCTGCACATTTGTGAAGTACCACGAGGAAACTGTAGGACATATCTTGGACACTGATACATTACCTGTGGATGGGGTGAGTTGGTTCAGATTTAAATGACCAGGTTTCCCTTCTCCCCATACACATATGAAGGGAACGGTGTAAGCAGGAAACAACACCACTTTATTATCCTGTTTGATTAATTCAGTTTTAAGAATCAATTTTGTATGATCATCTCTAACTAAAAGCAACACTAAGATTTAAGGGTATTACTCATTCAGAAAACCTGAAACAATGATGAAATAACCAAGTATGTTCTTTGAGTAGGACTTACCAATGGGAAGCGCTAGATCTTTCTTCATCAAAGCTGCTGCACATGATCCTCCTAAATTGGCCAATTCTTTTTCCAGCTGAATGATACCCTTCAAATTGAAACAAATTTTAAAACAAAAATAGTGTTTCAGAACACAGGACAATGAATGTGTTTTCCTGACACTGCTTTATCTTAAGAGATATTAATTGAGTGTTCCAGTTTTGAAGTTTCTCAGTGATACTCCTCCTACCAAACAGCTACACTGTCATGTTTTGCTGTGACATGGGCCAGAGAGCCAAATTTTTAGAACAATTTCAACTGGGTAAGAGTACTAATAAATGGGTTACCATGCTTCTGGTAGCCTAGTAAGAACATATGAAAATGGTAATTGTCTTTTGTTTGTAAAGTTGAAGAGAAAGGGAACTTCCTAATATGAAAAACCCAACTGATACATATTTGGATCGCAAAGCAATGCCTCTTCTAAGCTGTACATATACACATGCTAACACAAGCTCACATTCCCACCTTGCTTAAAGGTTCATAACTTTCATAACTGTTCATAATTTTTTCCCCTCTTCCCTTTCTCTAGTTGGAGAGGCAAGGATGTGAAAAAGATGCTGTAGTTTCCCTTTCTCCATTAAAAATCCTGGCAGATGTCCTTGACATTTCCTCCCTTCTATTTTCCCTGGGATGTTATTTCTTCTCATTGATGCTGCTGTTCTAGGGAACGAGAAGACCTACCCCCACCCCCCACCCCATACCAGACTTGTCATTGAAAACACATGAGAGTCTCTCCCTCAGTATCTTTTAACTTTGCTCACAAGAAAGAAAAACAAGAACAGACCACACACACTGTTTTCAAATACAGGGAAGGAGGCTGGGTGCAAGGAATGGGGGGAGAGCAGTACATCTAGGGAGGTTGTAGCTACTTTCTAAACCATAAAGAAATGTATTTGATATTCTCCCTTCAACTTGTCCCAGCTACATGCAGGCACAAACTTGTTAACCCTGCTTACAAAAAAGGTGTTGTCACTAACACCAATTTTAGGTTTTAAAGAAATCTGCGGGTGGTTCAACACACTTCTGACAGATGCCTCTCATGGAGGGGAAAAAAAAAAAACCAAAACCAAAAAACAGTGGGGGAGATGTGAAACGTCCATCTGATGGATTTTCTAAGCAGACTTACAGAAATTGGCAATATATAAAATAGGTAAAAAAAATACTTCTTTTGGAAAGAGTCTCAAAAATCAGTAACCCTAGACTTGCCTTGTATTCTCAAAGACTCCCAAGCAGGCTGAAAAATCTCCAAAATGCATTTTAAACTAAACCCTTGGTAAATCGCATCTTTAGGACTCAAAACAGCAGGTTCTGAAATAGCAAGCAAGTAAAGATGTGAAGTGTGGCTCAACCCACCAGACTGTTCCCTGCTGCTACTCATATTTTGTAGATTTAATAATGACCAACAAAAAGCCTTCATTTTCATTCATCAAAGCATAAATCCATAATTTTTCCAAAAATCCTATGTTTAAACACAGTTTAATAGTTCAACTACATCCAATTCCTTGACGGACTTGCTCACACTCAATGACCTCTTCCAGTTTTGCAGAGAATTTCCTAACAATGAATGTAATTCAATATACTATAGTTAAGTAACAGCACCAGAAGCTTGCCCTTTGGAAGGAAAGAGAATCAGATGTGCAAAAATTAATCCCACTGACTTGAATTACGTCTTATGGATACTTTGTTCCTTTAAGCTAGAGAAAAAACCCACAGTGGTCACCAGAACATATGCTTCTTTTTCTATCAGTGGTAACACTTCAGAAAATTGTCATCACAAAGTTCCCAGAACAACAAGAAACTTGCATTATGTGTCCAATTACTTAAGTTACTTATGGAGGTTTTAGTCCCAAGATGCAAAGTAGCTTAAATACTGTAAAACATGCTTTTCTAATTAAAGTGTTTGGGCTATAAAAAGCTATGTTTGAAAACAGTTACTTGCAAGTTTTCTTTAGATGCTATAGTTAACATTGGCTAGCATGTTTTAGCACTGAGTGCCAAAAAGCTGCCAGCAGCCTTTTTTTAAATGCTTTTAAAAAAATGACGTGTATGGATCTCCATCTCTTTATTCTGCTTCAGAAAAAATTATTATTACTCAAACATTGACCTGTTAGATTATCTACAGGATTTATAAATCTGATTTGCTGCAAGCCAATGAGACCATCATAGTCAATAATATTATGGTATGTTTTCTTATCTGTTATCTTACAAAATTCCAAAGAATCTCACATTTTGAAAACCTGAAGACATAATTTAGCTTGAGCAGAATCCAGGAATAAGATGAGGTAAACCTTCTGTGAAGGTTGTAGTGTAAGCAAACGCAGACCTTGTCAAGTTCACGCTAAGCATTAGGCCCAAAGACTCCCAAGGGAAGGGAAGGGCTATTTTTCTGGAATTATTATAAAGCATATTAAGTATTTTCAGTAATCTCTTAATATACGCCAAATAAAGCACTGGCTCAAGGACCTGACAAAAGTTTATCTTCCCTTTGCAACAAAGAAACAGCAGTAGAAATGACTCATGTCCTTAAAGGCAAGACGAGGTGACCACTGTGCAAAATCTGAGGTAGTGTAAATGAGCACAGCATTTATTTCCAGGGAGTCTGAGAGTTTTGGTATGAGTGAACACCAAAAAAATAATGCAAGTGCATCATCCCTTAACTAGCAGTGACAGTAAAATCACTGTGTATCTGAAAGCCCCAGTCCTTTGGATTTGCAATGGTAGACTAGGTCACAATTCTAGGAAATTTCATATCCCATTCACATGCTAGATAAAATCATCATATGTATTTGCAATAGTATTTGTCACAGTCATTAAAAAAACAAACCAAACAAAAAGCCATTCCAATAATATTCAGATTAAAGAATTCCAAACATAATTTCTGTAACAAAAATTGTTAAAAACTTATATGAAATTAATTAAAAAATACCTTGCTACTGTTATTTTGTCAGAAGTGGAAATACAAATATTTTTACCAAAAAAAACGGCCTTATATAAGAGAATTAACAAGTGCAGCAATTGTAGTCATTTCAGTTTTTCCTTACCTCATCAGATCCTGGACTAAATTCATATCCAATTGCATAACATTTGAAACCATAAAAACAAGCCTTTTCATCTTTCACGTAGTCTGACGCAGTCTCCAGAGAAAAAAGAGCTTCATTTCCTTAGAAGAAGTAAAAAGGATACATTAAATAAATTTAAAAAAAAATATTTCTCTTTGTTTTCTATGTTTCTTCTACATGAGTGCACATGAAACCTAGTCTTTATATGTAAATGTAAAGTAAAACCATGACTAACATGCAGATCAACACTTCAAACAAGAAACCTAACATAAACATAATCAACAGATGTACAATCAATGGCTCATAATGATCTCTTGCCAGCTTGGATGAAGACACATTTTGCAGAAAAATCAAACTTTCTTTCATTATTTTAATAATTCACATTACTAGAAATTATTGCAGTATCTATTTGTTACCTGGCAATACTAATACCATGGTAGGCCACCCTGAAGATCCAGAGAATTTTTTCAGTTCTATCCATGAATTAAGGTTTTCATGAACAGAAGCATGCTTTGGTCCAAATCCCAGACTCTGTGCAATTCTGACAGGAATTAGTAAACGAAGAACATCCTCTGATTGAGCAGTGCCACACTGAGTGTCAAACTCTATTGTTATCCACCTGACACATTCAGGAAAAGTCACCTAAAACAAAACAATAGTCCAATGATGTGCAAGTTTTGGGGGTTGCTGGTTTTTTTTTTACATTTAATTCTTAATTTCCACTTGGGTTGATCTTTTTAGGCTATTAAAGTGATTATGTAATTCTGTACAGTTGTTTTCATATGCTTTAGATTAATATTAACCTAATTTATTCTTTGCAATTCAGATATACCTGAAATGCTTTATATCTTACTGTATAAACCATATAATCATGTATTACAATTTATGTTCAGATTAAGTATTTGCACTTATGATACCATTTGTGACTGTTTTTAAAAACTCCGCACAGGATTATTAAACACAACAACCACAGACTACTAACACAAACATTTAACTCTCAAATACCGTTTTTAATGCAAACTTCAACAAACACACGCAATATCTGTTTTGTGCAATCCTAGAAGAAAGTATACAAACTGAGTCTAAGGCTTCAGATGAGAACTCTTCAGTTCTCCATAAACTTAGAGAACGATAATAAGCATCATTGCTTCATGAAGATCATAAGACAACTCCATTTTCTGCAGTGGATGTCTTGATGTCTCACAAGACAAGCAAGTGGAACAGTGGAATAGTAATTAATTACTTCTTCCAGTTCTTACTTGAATCTGGGTTTGCTACCTCTGGATTTACAGTAGTGGAATCAATGCAACTGCAGAACTCACTCTTTCAAGAACTGAAACATGGGATTTATCTCTCAGCCCTTTACTCTTCTAGAAAAAGCATCCTTTCTCTACTGACATTGAGGAAAATGTAGATTTATTGCAATAGTCATCCACGTAAGATGGAATGAATCCTACTCAGAGTGACTTAACACAGTTAAGAGGACTTCAGGGACTTCTGCAATGCCACATCATGGTCCAAGTGAAAGTAATTAATGAAGAATTTAAATTGGCAGATGAGCAATAGCCAGCATCGGCATCCCTAGACTATAATGCATATTTGACTAGAATTGACATTAGGTATTTTTACAAAGCATTGTTTTAGCACTAGGTAAGAAAGTCTGAGATATGATTAGATAACGTATACCTAAAGACTTCCAACTTCTATAATCTGTATAGTTAGAGCAAAGAAACTGTGCGTGACAGTAGGAATATCTAAGACTGAGCAAATGTTGGGACTTACAGTAGATACCTGCATTAGGGGAATTAAAACTACACTAGTTTCCACTATACTTACTGGAAAAACAGAGGTTTCTTCAGAAGGCAATACAGTAATAATACAGGAAACTGTCTCCTGTATTAGACAATATGAATTATCATCCATGGCAACAACTTTTCAGATAGTAAACGGTGACGAAACAAAACCCACATGTCAAAAGCTTTTAAAAAACTGCATGTGAGCTTAGAAACGGTGCTTACCTTATAGTGCGTAACACAGGCAGGTTTATAGGGATGCTCACTTTCTACAACAGCATAGTGATTGGAGGTAGTACAAGCTGAAAGCCCTTGCTCTGGTTGGTTTCCGGTGGTGCTGTCTGTAGACTGATTTGGGTTGAAAGCTGGAGGGGCGTACTTCTGATTCAGAACTGCCACAGAAGGAAGTAACTGTTGTACTAGGCCAAAGACCTCAACAGCAACCTGTAATGTAACACCACATGCAGTAATTAGGACTGCGTGAAAACAGTACTTACAATTCTCTGCAATGGTTGTTTTGAATATTCTCAGAATATCACTACCATAATTCATTCAGTCATCTTCCAATTCTGCATGTCCACAATCCTGACAGAAAAAGCATCACTACATTAATCTCCAAGACTCCTCTTAGAGACTTGCCAAAACTGAAACAAAAATCTGTACACAACTGTGAGATACCTTCACTGAAACACCTTCTCTAACACTAAAAAGCTGTAACAAACAATAAGCATGAATTGAGAGAAAGCAAATACCGTATGGAAGTCATAGTGCAGTTACATTTTGTTTTATAGCATGAATATTGTTTTTTTCAAATATTGCATTATTAAGCACTGCACTGTTCTCTAATCTTGATGACATTTTCAGAGGAATACTTCCAAAACAAAACACTTGGTTCTAAATTCCAGTTAATCACAGTAACAAGATAACTCAAATTTGAAACTCTTTTTAATGAAATGAATCTGCTACATTTTAAGTGGCCAGTCCTCTTTCTTCCCTCTTTAAAGAGAAGTTAGAAGAGAGCTTACAGTTCATGAAAAAGCAGTAAAAGGCAACAGTGTCTACTAGGAAAGGATTAATGACATTTGTAAATCTAGTAACAGATTTCAAGAGTGTTCCAGACCAGACACATGGGGAATGCTCTGCCAATGACAAGTAATGATATTTTTATTTATAGCTGACATCTTCCCAGCTCTAAAATTGACAGAAATAATCTTAATGAGCAGCTACCACTGCTTTGGATATTTATTGTAAAAATTCATCAAAATTCATCAATAAATGAGTCACACATCCAGATCCTTCTAACTTTTTGTCTTCTCCTACTCTTAAAGTCTGTCATCTTTCCCTCTGCTTCCTTAAAGTATTTTTTTCATCATGTCTTCAATGTGAGTAAAAAAAAAAAAGCGTCCATTTTTAAAACATGACATGTTTTTAAAATTATTGACTCTTGTAAAATTCATAATGAGCCACATGGTCAAATATACACCATTAATACATAAAATTATAAGAAATCAACATGTTCAGATTTTCAGAGTAAACCTTTTCCTTGTATAACCTTCTTAAATTTCTTCAGTAATTTCTACTGAGGAGCATACCTTGGGAATAGCTGCCGCTACTGGTCCTATGTAGGCTATGATGAGGGGAAGCAGCATTGAAAACAGACTGGAAGAGCTGAGTAGTTCTGGAATGTCTTCAGCTACAAAATGATAATTACAGCATAGATATTATTAATAAAGGTACCCTGATTCAAAACACATCTTATTTTTCTGGTTTGCATGTTATGACTTAAACTTCTAGTTTCTTACAGTAGTTTTTACTTCAAGCTATTTTCATTATCTAGGCATTGGCAAATTCTAAGCCTGCAAAGTTCACCTGAGATAAACATGCCATTATATACAGTTGTCTGTTAAAAAACTTCCTCCTCTTAGAGCACAATTTTATTGCATTCTTTGCTATTTTGTGAAACGGTGTTCATACTTTCTATGGTATAAAAGCTGGCACAATAAGCTCCTCCCAGCCCTCCAAATCACTTTCTCTAGCACTCTGGACATTTTAACTAGAACAGGTGAAGTTGGTAGCTTAAAAGCATTCAGTTTTAAGACTAATGTCTACATTTCTCAAAAATGGATGTTTAAGTGCTTATTACATTACATTCACCAGTCTTCCTGATTACTACCACTGTGCAAAACATGCAATAAAATCTGGCACTGACCCATCATAGCATATCTTTTGGAAATAAAGATTCTTACCAGCTTTAAAATGATAATCACTAAATTGATGAGCAAATTTACACAAGGTATCTGTCTATGGTATCTCAAGTGCAACTCAATGACTTAGAAAGTTACAGTTTGATACCTAGAGTAATGACAGGTTAGAAAAATATTCTTTGGAAAGCAAAAGAGAAATATCACAATTTTTGTATCACTGATATTCTACTATTATCTCTTGCCATCAGAGAAAAATTTTGAAAAGTAAATTTTGAAAGTCAATTTTCAAAAGCCTTACCGTCTACAGCAAGAGCCCTGTGCAACAGGTCTTTGGCTGCTCGTACAACAGCGCTTACGACAGAAAGAGCTCTGCTACAATTTTTATCTTCTTCATTAGCTTTGTTCAAAAGCTGTGATTGCAGATCTCCATCATACTCACTCCTAGATGGTGGATTAAGTTAAAGTAAGTTCACAAAATACAAAATTAAAATGACTGATTTTTTAGAATAAGTAAACCAACTTATGATAAAACAATAATGGAAAAAATCAAAGAAACCACAGGGGATATTTTGAAGGCAGTGCCTCAGTGTTAGCCCGTAGCAATAATTTTATTTTTATTTGGCAGAAAATATGAAAAGCCTGTTACTGAAATGTTTGTTTTGACTAGATGCCTTTGAAACCACAGAAATGTATTAATTGCTATGCCCTTCCAAGCCCAGCCACCTATTGTGATAAAAATAGAATAATACTAAATGCATCACAGAAATGAGCAAAACTCTTTCAGTGCATATTTCTGCAGCATAGCAACAGGGAAAAAGACTCTCCCTCCATATTCTAAGGATTAATCTTGGTTTTGAAATACAATCTTAGGCTTACCCTTAGCAAGTAGTTTTTTCTTTGAAATCCACTCTGTATGTCAAATTAGGTTCTCCTGCACAACATTATGCACAAAACTATTTCAATGAGTTATATAAAAGATCTGGTTTGATTTGCTCTGTCAAAGCAGTCGAATGATAATTATAAACCAATTCAAGTCCTTAATATGATCATGATATAGCCTTGGCAATAACAACCAAAATCACTTAGTCAACATGTAAAGCAAAATTTCCCATTCTCTTTTGGATTTATTATGTTTTGTTTGGAAAGATTTGATCTTACAATTTCAGGACTGGCACCTCAGAATGTTCAAAAACTTTCCTTGGAGCAGTTCAGTGCGCAACAAGGATTCCTATCCTTCTCTATGACTTAAATTAATCAATCCTACAAAAAGCTTTCTTTTTTTTGTCAATGTATTGCAGAATTGTAGTTTTGCTGTCAGCCTCAAGCCCTTTTAATTTGAATTTATTTATGACTGACAGTGCCATTTCAGCACCTGGAATGGTGGATTTGTCCCAACAAATCCTTCCAAAGCATTTCTGCCCTAATCAGAAGTATGTTAACACAATACTTTTGATATGGCCTTTCTTGGTATTTGCATAAGCATATTTGTATTTGAGCATCCTTCAAACAAAGTTGATAGTGAATCTTACAAGCGCTGTTCTATAATAGTTGACTGAACATTTGTTCTTTTACAAATCAAAACCTTCAGTCATTATATACTGAACTGGGAATCCTCAAACTGATTAAATCCATAACTATAATCATTCATCAGATAACATTTAGGTTTCTGTTGTCCAAGCAAACTTCAAAAGACACTGTGACTACAGGCAGCAGTCCACAAATTCTCCAAACAAAACTTAATTTATTCTGTAACAGTTCTGAGTTGTGCCATTATGGTCCTTCAAGAGCTTCTTAAAATTTTATCGCAGTCAAAACAAAAAAAAGAGACTGTTTTGAAAAAAGCACTTTGTTGTGGGGTTTTTGCCCTATGCTAGCTTAAGTTAGAATGCCTTGAATTTTCCATGTACTGAAGTTTTATGTCCTTTGCTTTCCTGAAATCAAAGAAATTACTATTTCTCCTTTATTCCCTCTTTTGCTTATATAAAAGCAGAAATTCTGAGAGTGAGAATAAACGTTTTCCTTGTCGTTTTTCCTCTTTCTTACATAATACGATACTTCATAATAAAATTCCTCCAAATGCTGGAAGAATTCCCTTAAACACAGATGTCCAAGATTCCAGGAGTCTAAATCAATGAAAATATCATGATGTGCATCGCTAATTCCATTCTTTGAGAAGCAATTACTGTTACTGCTAACAAACTGGACCTTTGAGTCCGAGTACAGCCATTCTCATGTTTTAAAAGAGTTTAGAGCTATCCTATTTCTTCAAGTATACTGTTACTACAATTCTGCTGGCAACTTTATTTCTTTGTATTTTAGCTCCTTTAAAAATTTCTTAAGAGCAACATGTTCTTGTGATTGTTATTTCAAACCACATTTATTGTAGCATTACTTATTTTATCGTCTTTATCTTTTATTAGGTAGGTATACCTTGCACATAATTAAATATTAAAGTAAATTACTATTCGTTGCTCCTTTTACTCCTGGGATCTACTGTTATCAGCCTTTTACCACAAAAATTGAGATTTGAGTAAAAGGTGTGATGTGCTATTTTGCTGTATGGATAATGATAGTAATTCATATATTCAGGTGCTGTCACATTTTGAAAGTCATGGCTTCATGCGTATCAGGGTAAGCACCTCAAAAATGAAAGCAATGCTTTCTGCAAAAGCATTACCTTAAGTGAATTCCTACTACCATCCTGAAAGACTAAAATAAAGCTTCCCTGGAGGACAGTCAGGTGTTTCAGCTGATCTTCGTCAGGCGGTTGCAATTTCTCTTTTTATACCTTTGAACTCTACAGTAAGAAAGGAGACAGTTCCTACATAAACAGAACTTGCTTCACTACATGTTGCAATCCTTTCTGGCAGCAGAGGAAGAAACTGAACAAACTCAGAGAGATAAACATTCCAGTGAGTAGCCTCTCAAAAATCAATTACGCTATCGGAAAAAGTAATTGAAGTATTGCATCTTGCCAATCTCCTGTGTTGTAGCTTTAAAGCAGTAGACAACAGACCTTGTAAGGGAGGCCAACCATCAAATTATTTGCTGAGTAAAAAGAACCAGAATCTAAAACAAGACCGGAAGAGGCACTACTACCACCGGTGGCCAGAAAACTGTCTTCCCTAAATAACTTCGATCTGAAACTACACTGGAAGAACACAATACTGCTGCTAAAGCAGCTCCTTCCTCAAACACACCCAGATGTATTTATTTGTTACTTCTCAAAAATACATTTAGTATAATAGCACTATGATGGTTTTATTCACGACCATCACAACACACACACCTGTAATAAAGAATCTGTGGAATTTGTCCTCGCGTTTGGTTTGTGCCATTACTGCTCAGACTACATGTACTAAATGTAAATGTTACACCATCTGGACACTGAACTGTAGTCATTCCTCCATCTCCATTGGCAGTCCGACTTCCATAATTCCGCAAACGAACTGCGTATTTCACATTTTCCTTAAAAAGGAGAGCCAAAAACAGTAGGCAATATAAAACAAGTATATAAGTTAGGCTTCATGGTATTATGAAAGCTATTATTTTACATTAATACTGGAGAGTCTGAAAAGTCCTTCAAAGCAGTCAACAAATGAAATTAACTGGAAAAGATCCAGCATTTAACCAAAGTCAAAGCTGTTCCATGTTCCTAAACTATGGGCCATTAAACTTAAGTAAAATAATACTTCTAATTACTTGAAGAGTGACCAGGTACCCCAGAAATTAGCTACCAAACTGCACACGAAAAAGTTGCACATTCAAGAATATTCTAAACTACTAAGCAATTACAATCTATCTTATGCTATTATAAAAATTAAGACTTAATTTCTTTTTGCTGTCAGGATTTGAAATTTTCAGTTACAGGGTGAAACAAATTTATAAAGCAAAAATGTCAAGGTTAATTTGTAAATGTGTACACAAAGAAAAAATTTACATTGAACATTCCGATTTTTGTTACCTGAAACAAACCTACAGACATGCATTTCTTTTATTTACCTTCAGTGGCACAACTTTGTCAAGTCTGATTTCAGCTATGTCACTGGGAGAATCATCTGTGGTGTAAGTTCCTTTAACCAACTCTAAAGATGTCCATCTATGAGAATGAGTTGAATCTCCGGTATGATCACTCTGATTCAAAGAAACAAAGTCATTTTAATACATTTATAATGTAAACACATGACACGTCCATGCAATTGTGCAAGTTATGTTTTCTTGCATAAATCATTACACACAGTATTATAAATAAAACAAAGCTGAAAAACCTGTTCAGAGTCAACCGTAAAGCCTTCCTGCTAAAAAACAGAAATTACTGAGCAGAGGTTAATTTCCCATATCAACCTATGCTTGCCCTTTGGAAGAGATTAGAACAAACGGTTAAAGTGAATAACTGGATGTAAAAGAACAGAGGATTTTCTTCATTACAAGAACACACAATACAGTTTTATGCTTCTTCTAAAAGTACTTCAACAACACATGAAACACCTGCAGCTATAGCCTGACCGCAATGGTAGAATACCCTTTTCTTCAATTTTTGTTTCAAGTGTTTTAACTTTGACTCCTTTATTTCTTATTTTCCTTGGCAATTTGCAGAGGGATAACGGGTACTAATTTATGTTTAGCTCCAGGAAGTGAGAATTCCACTATACTTCAAATATTATTTGTAAAAAAAGAAACATTTCAAAACTGCAACCAAGATAAGGATCCTACTGGATGTGGTATGTAGATTGCAATACCACAAAAATCAGCACCACAAGCAAACCAAAAAACCCTACTACCAGTGCACTATTTTACTGGTAGCCTAGACTGCATAAGAATATTACAGTATTATTTTGAAAAACATATTATGAAAAACTGAGCTTGCTCTTGTTCAAATTGTATTCTCAGACACAGTACTTACATCATCAACCAATACCTCCAACTCATACTCATGAATTCCTCCTCCGCCATAAACAGAAAATCCTACTACAACTACACCAGGTTTGTCAACAGAGAAACATATTGCATCAGGGGATCCGTTCCCAGTGTTCCAGCTTCTTCCCTGACTTGTTTTAGTGAATCTGTTTGGGGTGGATTTGACAGAATGGAGAGAGTTCAGCCCATCAACCTGTAGAAAGTTAAATACAAGCAAACAGAAAAAGGTAACTGCTAAGTGTTAGACAACTTTAATACAGCAAAGTTAAGTGAATTAAGTTACCAGATTTTTCAGCTGGGTAAATTTTAAAAGTCAACTGATAAAACACATAAGATGCCACTACTTGGGCTTCTATTCAAATCAACTAAAGAGAAAAAAAGAAAATATAATTTCTGGTATTGGGGAATTAGGAATCTGAGTCCTAACTTTTCCAAGTATTTAAATACGTATTTTATAGGATGAATTAGCATAAAATATAGCCTAACTGTGCTTCAATAAGAGTTGGGTATTTCTGCCTTAGGTAAAGTCAAGATTAAGAAAGGACAGATACAGATCTTATATAATAATAAAAAACATCTTTAATCAAGATGTTATCAAAAGCTCAGTTCTTTCTGTGAAAAGTGTCTGCTGCTGGTACAGAGACAGTGACACCCCTTTAATAAAACAAAATAAATTCCCATCATTTAATGACATTATAGCGTCATTAAAGGGAACTTCCATGTGTGATTATGAATCTCTGAGTTTTAAGAAGCTGAACTCAGTACCACTCTCAATTTTGAATACTGGAAAAAGTCTAATGATATCGACAAATATAATACATACATAATACAATACTGACTGTATAAAGGAAGACACAGGTAAGGAGTATGTTACATATAAAGGAGGAAGACACAGTGCATAAACAAAGCACATTATAAATTCTGGCGCATAATCACAAGCAGGTAAGATTAGAACACATGGGGCACCCATGATACCACAAGAGGCACAGAGATGCTCAGGTATGTGGCACTGCCTCTAGTGAGCGCCAAACAAATACATTTTGAGCATATACGTGCAGAGACATGTGTGCAAAAAGAGAAGCACTCAAAATAAAATTTCCATTTTGTAAACTATTTGCAGTATTCTGCAGCCATAATGAAGTAGCTAATTATCAACAGTATTTCCTTAATACAGTCAATACATGCTTTTAAATTTATGTTAAGCATCTGAAAGGTACCGAGAACTGCAAATTCTGGCATCCGTGAAAGATCTGCACATCTATGCAATTCCTGCCACAGCCTGTATCGCATTCATAATATACTTGTGCTGGAAGACTTCTAACAACGATTTTACAGAAGCTTTACCTCTGATCCTAATGCTGATGCTGTAAGCTCACTCACAATACTAGCAAGCAACCCACAAGTATTAGAAACCAAATGGGAAGAGAAAAGTTCGTTTTCTCTTCTAAGGCTGTTCCGTACTGGTAAAACAACAATGACCAACATCTTTTCCAGCACTTCCCGAAAGCTTGTCATCCCTGAAACATTTTCTTCGCTCTGCATTATGAAGAGAAAAATGACAAATGACATTGTTCTTACTTAAAAAAAAACTACACATTGATTTTCACATACTATAAGCATTGGGTAATAAAAAAAATCCATGACTTCTTAAAAATAAGAAATGTCTATAGGATAAAAAAAAAGTTAAAAATTCTTAAAGCTATCGTAGTATGTATTCCTTTGTCAAAAAAATGATTAATATTCTAATTTCCAGAATGAGGTGGTGTTGAATGAGGTGGAGAGCAGCCCGGCAGAAAGGGACCTGGGAGTGTTGGTAGACAGCCGGCTGAACATGAGCCAGCAGTGTGCCCAGGTGGCCAAGAAGGCCAACAGCATCCTGGCCTGTATCAGAAATCGTGTGGCCAGCAGGAGTAGGGAAGTGATCGTGCCCCTGTACTCGGCACTGGTGAGGCCGCACCTTGAATACTGTGTTCAGTTTTGGGCCCCTCACTACAAGAAGGATGCTGAGGTGCTGGAGCATATCTGGAGAAGGGCAACGAAGCGGGTGAGGGGTCTGGAGCACAAGTCTTATGAGGAGTGGCTGAGGGAACTGGGGTTTTTTAGTCTGGAGAAGAGGAGGCTGAGAGGAGACCT
>NW_010548153.1:115726-117830 GCF_000687285.1 Phaethon lepturus
CTCTTCTCCCAAGTAACCAGCAATAGGATGAGAGGAAATGGCCTCAAGTTGCGCCAGGGGAGGTTTAGATTGGATATTAGGAAAAATTTCTTCACTGAGAGGGTGGTCAGGCATTGGAACAGGCTGCCCAGGGAGGTGGTGGAGTCGCCATCTCTGGAAGTGTTCAAAAAATGCGTGGATGTGGCACTTCATGACATGGTTTAGGGAACATGGTGGCACTGGATTAATGGTTGGACTTGATGATCTTGAAGGTCCTTTCCAACCTAGTGATTCTGTGAAACTGGAGTTTTTAAAGGAGTCAACAAGCAGGTGGACAAGGGAAGTCCAGTTCATATAGTTCTATAAAAAGTTACTAAACAATTTCCTAATCAAGGGCTCTCAAATGCTGTTTGAGACATTACTTTTTATTACCAAAGCTGTGTTGACTCTTCCTCAAAACACTGCATCTATCCACATATTCATTCTTGTGATAATGTGAAAAAGATGAAACACTGCTGCAGAAAACACTATGCAATGAAAGACATCTCTAAACTATATTTTTGTCAATTTAATATTCCCCCAAAAATAAGAATAATTTTTGCTCAGACATTGTCCAAAGAATAAATAATTGGAATATTTTGGACCAAAATATGAAAATCGCATAAATGAACAAGTTTCTGAAAAAAGCCTTTTAGAAAGAAAACACTCGGGCAAATTCAGCTACATCCTTGCAAAGGTAAAACTTCAACTTACATAACTGTTTTTTGTTGCAAAGTAAAGCAAGTTTTAAAATTTTTAGAGTATATCCTAACCTGACTAAGTTTTTCCATGTGTGCAACCAAAAGAGGAAAACGATGGGCCAGAGCAGAGTCATTCTCAGTGCTGACTTGTTTGACCATTGATCGCAGCAACGCCTCTCCATCATAAGCAATAGGAAAGATAGAGGTCAGTTTTACTGAAGTATGGCAGAGAGCAGACATAACAGCAGCAAGAAGACGGCTACTGGAGGTTTTGAAGTTTGCTTCCTGGATGTCCTAAAAACATAAAAAGAAATTAATAGAATGGCACTGTGGCATTCAAAGTAAATGAGGGAGAAACTACTCTTGAAAGGAACGTTGCAGTTTTATAGTAGCTATAAAAACAATTTAGATAAAGAGTTTTATATACTGTTAGCTTTACCATGAATTTTACTTCTTATCTTCTCTCATGATCTTCCCATTTAGATCTTTCAAACTGGAGTAATTAAAATTTGTTGGTTGACATGTTTTAAAATAACAAACCCATTTAAAATTACTTTTGAAATTATGTCACCCTTTGAAGACAAGGCAGTTACAATTTATCAAACAATTTAATTAGAATAATACATTAAAGAACTGATTCTTCCTTGAACTTTTATATGCTAAATACATTTTCATACAAAGAAACAAATTTCTTACATCTCACTGCAATCCACGCAAGCAACTACAGTGTTTAGGTGTCAGATGCTCATTCACAATAAGCAAGATACTTAGAAGAAAGTTGTTGATTATAGAAAAATATTGCCGGCTTCTCATGTACTTTGCTGGAGCACTGTTGTAACATTTAATTGAGAAATTACTCCAGTATTAGTTATGAGTATAAAAAATACCACATGTATGCTCCTAAGCAACACGCAGCAAGAGTAATCACATATAAGGCATGGCCTCAACACTGAAAAAGTGGGTGCTGACAGTTACCAGCAGCACAAATTTTCTTCACTGTCCCAGAGAGAATCTTCCCACTGCTAAGGGAGACAGAAGTTCCTAGGATCTTGTTGAACTTGGACAGTTTAAAAAAAAAACCAAACCCAACAAAAAACCAAACACCTCCCCCCCTCCCCCCCAAACAGGGAAATGCAATCATTAAAAAAACCCAAACCACAGCAGAATTCAAGTTGCAAACTAGGATAAACACAAAAATGGAATAAACGTTTTAAATACCACTTGGCTTCTCTTTGAGCAAAAGGGCAAGCTAAGTTGTAATATTTATTTGTGCCATTTTAATGTACCTGATCCAAACAATTCAGCAAGTCACAAAGACATGCCCACTGGAGAGCCGGCGTTGGATAAAACGAATGAAAGCAAGCTGTGAATGTATTATGGCATTC
>NW_010548153.1:117861-135733 GCF_000687285.1 Phaethon lepturus
CTTCTAAAAGACTCAGGGGCTGACTGAGATATCCTTGTGGATCATTGTCCAGCTTCACCATGCAATGATCAACTCCTTCAGATAAAATTTTTCTCAGCAAGGTCCTAGTTTTCCCAATGCAATCTGCTAGTTTGCTGGTTTCTTCTACAACCGCCTTAGCTGTAGCTAGAGGGTTACACAAAGAAGAGCGTTAAATGTACAATAAATGAAACATTTTCATATAAAAATGCACGTTTTTACATGCAAATAAACCAACTAGAATTTAGCAACATTGATGAACCCACATTCAGAGAAGTTAATTTAGAAATTAAAAGTGAAGGGTATTAAACTACTTTGAATAAACCTGAACATCAGAAACTTGCAATTTTCAGCTCTTTCATAATATATGCAGCACTTTAATATGAGCGTTGTTAAACTACAAGCATGAAAAAAAGATACTGTCCTTTAAATTTAAATTGTGCTCACCACCAAAGCAGCTACAATGTACAGAAATGGGGAAAAAGCTACAAAATAGTCCAAGAGAACCCAACTGTAAAGCCAAACAACAAGTTAACTTTAAAATAGGCATGAATTACAGTGTAAACATGTGGTGCTGGATGCTTGGTTATGTAGATTGTTGCAAATACCCCATTTCTGACATCAAGTCTCCTAATTACTCCAATAAACCCATCTGTATAAGAAATCTCATCTTATAGCATATCCTACATGAATACTTAGATCAAGTTTTCAATGTCCTGTAGATTATTATTTGCTGATAAATATGAAACAAGTGAATTAAGAAGAATACCTGATATTGGATATATTTCACAGGTGTAGACCCTCAGTAACCTCAAGCAGCAAGTGCCCACAAAACGCAATCTTTCTAAATCCAAAAGAGTAGCAGTGTATTGGAATCCTTTAAGTCCACGAAGTTCTTCAACTCCCAGCACCAGTGTTGTCCAGCTCCAGTGAAGAATACTCAATAAAGATTCAAAGCACTCCTATTTCAGAGTATGAAGTATACAGAAGACAGACTTTGTGTTAAAAACAAGTGAATTTTCAGCATCAGAATAAGATGGAAAGAAAACAGCATCTATATCTATGTTTATTATGAAAACATATTTATGTCTATATACATCTACCATAGAACACACAAATCCTACTTGCTTGAGAATAAATAAGAGCACTGAGAATGTAGGTAATAATTCACTGTAATATACTAAAGGCAATTTATAATACATTACAATAATACATGTGTGGAAGTCTCCCCGTTATTTAAGAACTAACAGCTGTTTGTACTCACCTTTAATACAGATATTTCAGTAAATTTTATTTGCTTTATCTGCATATGAATAGTGTAACACCTACTTTTAAATTAATATATCCTTGTCATAACAGGTCTGTCTTTGCTTTGTCTTTAAAACATTATGATCTGCAGGGCCATACTTGAACATAACTTCAACAGAAGCACATGACAGTTGACAAGAAATTTGAGGATTTAAAAAACTTTGTTTGTCCAAAAATTTGTTTCTACTGTTATTAAACATGGTTGGTAGTTTAATAAAGTTGTACCTCAGAAGGCAAGCTACAAGCATTTGGTATTGAATACCTTCAAGCTGCAACAATCAAGTTGATTGTTCAAAGTTAGTTATAAAATGCTTAATGCTCCAGAAAGCCAAAACTCTCCTATTATCCCAGTTCAGATATATGGTGAGGGTTAACAGCAGCAAGATAACGAAGAGGGAGGATACAGTGCGAAGTATTAAAAGCCATAGGAGTTCATAGCTTAATGCAAATGTTTTTAAGCAAACGCATATTAAGAGTAGCTATTAATATGTTAAGCTGATTCCTAAAAACGTAAATCATGTAGCTAATGAGGAGAAATAGATAATAGGAGAAACCTGAACAGAAGATGATCATCCTGATCATTAGAGAATACTGAAGATACGGAGAATACATAAATGAGAGAAAGCAAGCTGGCTAAGAAAATTGGACTGCGAGTGTCCATATGGAGGCAATAACGTCAATGTAACTATCAGTTGAGAATAGTAACAGTACATGTAACACAGTATAAAATATAAACCAAGATGGAAATCAAAATCAAATAATCATTGCTTGTAACAGATAAGGAAGGGACTGTACTTCAAAAACATGAAGACAGAATTGGTCTTATTCTTATAATACTGCATTTCAACTTAATGCAGTATTCCTCAAAATTTGACTAACTACCTGCTGTAGGTGAAAAACTGCAGTCTATCTACTATTAATAGTTGCAGTTGTTAATACTCCTTACCTCAGCTTATTGAAGTTTAATTAAACATTATCTGATCCACAGTGTATACTGGAATGAATCCAAGAGGAAGATGAATCTCACCAATGACTACTTAATGACAGTAATTTAAAAGACAGGGAAGAGAGCACATAGTAAAGCTCCCTTAAAACGTAAAAAGCCTGCTAATATTCGTTTCTTGGCAGGGAGTAAGTCTTGTACATTGAATACAACCTGTAAATATGAACTCAACCCCACACACCCCTACCCCTGCCTCCCCTCCTCCCCCCACTAAGTAGCTTACCCATGAAAAGTAAACTAAACCTTCTAAACAAATACATTTCTAGGCTCTCATCCTTAGCTCAATACCAAGCTTACGCTAGATATAAGTTTACATCTGAAATCTTCAAAAAAAGTTAAAAACAATACAATATTCTACATAGCAGTGTACCTAACTTCTGTTTGATAAAGCAGAAAGAAAAAATCATTCATTATTTCCACATGTACAGCTTTCAGTTTTCTACTTATGAATGAACTTGCAGGAAATACAGAAGATTCTTGATAATACTCACCACTGAGACAGTTCTGGCAAAAGATCTCTTTAAAATATGTACAGGTTCACTGGTTTGCTGTTTTCCTTTTGATGCACTGCCATCACTTGTTGGCAGCCTGGAAGAACAATTTAAGAACTGACTTGAAATCTGCACCAAGTTTTTACTATTTGTATTGTTCAAATGGAACAAAGTGGAAGAAAAGTTTAAGGTAATTATCAAAAAATGTTCAGTGAAAGAGTTCTTGCTTTTTCAAACAGAGCTACATAATGTTTAACATGTGAATAATAAGTTTATGGGAACTTACTGTAAAGCACAATTCTTTGTTCTTTTTTTGTCATTAAAATCATCTGCTTGATAGTATACTGCTCCTAAACTGAGGCCTACTAAATAGAATACTTCCCAACTAGCAAAAAAATGAAGTATGTTAGATGAAATCTTGAGGCTCTACAGAACTAAATGAAAGTCTCAGAACAGAATGTATGAAGAATGACCTCTTAAAGAAAAACCTCAAAGAAATAAATGTTGGTATAATAGACAATACTTTTCTCAAAGACACTTAAGCTTTCCCTAATTTTTTCAGATACTGATTTCCTTAGCTTAATACAACAATAATCTCACTAAACATATGCTTACTTTAACAGGGACTCTGTTCAAAAAACATATCAATCAATTATTCTAAATAGAGGTCAAAATATTACCTGTATAATAACTGTGGGATCTGCCCTGCATTAACATCTGTACCATTATTTGATTTCTTGGAACTTTTAAACTGAAATACAACACTGAAAGAGAAATAATCCAATTATTATTCAAGCAATATTAGATCTCTTATTTTGCATTAAAAAATATAGAAAAAAGTATACCCATCATCTGTAGTAATAGAGGCCTGTCCATGAGATCCACAATCACTGCTAGGTCCTGACACTCGTGCCCAGGCTACATACCACCAGCCAGCTTGTAGGAGTACTGGTTCATCAAACATCATTGCATACTTCTCTCTGGGAGAAGTAAATTTTGAAAAAGATATATGTGAATTAGTTTTTAGGTTAATCTTTAATGAATTACAACCCTGCTTATAAAAGAAAATTAAAAGTTAATGGAATTAAGTTATTAATCTCAAGTACCTATTTACAGTCAACATTTAAAAATATTTTTGAAAGATATTGTAGTAATTAAAAAAATAATAATTCAGAAACACCTACAAATAACCAAGTCTAGCTTTATCTTGCATTTTGAAACAATGAGATATCAAATGCCAAAAAGAGTAAGGAAAGATGAAGTTAAATTAACACACACAAACCCTATTACATTTAATACATAATACTTCAAGTAAAGTATTAATTATATTCTTTTATTTCAGAAAATTCTGGGTAAATTTTTGTAAATTACAATAGCTTATACATAAATTCTTAGGAATTACACATGAATGCTTAAGAAAGTAACAGAATGTATATTTAGGGTTATTAATACATAAGAATTAAAAGAATGTCATGGATGATTTGAATGTTAAATTATTTCATCATAGGGAATGAAAAAGCAGCTAAATGATGGCTAACCCCAACCATATGCACAAAATCTTTCAGGCAGTAACTGCTTGTATTCTAATGAGCTGAAGCACAATAACCCTTCTTTTGGTTATGATAATTTCATATTGCAGTAAGTTCAACGATGAGTTGTTTAATGCAAATACTCATTTATGCTTGAAAGCATCATTTTGACAGTATTCAAAAGAGCTGCTGTGACACTTTGTCTTGTCTTCTTATGACAGGAATATGGGATTTGACTGATTTATACAAGAGCAAGTGTGAGAGGATTCTTCTTTCCTTTAATTTAGTACCATAATGGCTTGGTGAGGTATCTGGTGTTTTACTACTTTACCCAACACACTTTGAGTGTAAGTTTTACATCACTTGCTACACACTTCTAATGCTGTAGATCATCTCTGTTCATTATTTAAAGTAATTTTAAAAGGTGTACGAAGAACGGAAAAATAAAGATCAAGAAGTAGGTAAGGAAAACATCCTACCTAGCAGCGCAATCATATGCCAAGACATCTGTTTCAGCAAGAAGGTCTCCATCTGTCTCATGGTCTCCCCCATCTGGACCCAATTCAAATAACTGGTGGAGTAAGAAAAAAGGTAAACATACATCTTACCTGTTAGAAACCTCATAATACCACTTTTTGCTGTCTGGCATTTCGGAAACAGTCTACTACTATTCTCCCTTCCTGAAAGTAATCGCTAGTTACTATGGCTGACATCTGCAAGTCAGGATTTTGTAGTATCATTAACTTTTAAAAAATAGCAACTGACACTGACCTCCCAGCCTTATGCCCAGATAAGTTAAGTGGAGAAACTCCCTATATCTTGCAGGTAAGTAAAAAGCAGCCAATCTAAAAAGGGCAAAGTTGGGCAGAAGGTGCAGGCTTTCCATCATAGACTGAAATGCACTGAAGATATACTCAACTTCTCTAGAAAGGGACAACTTGACTGTTTAGCAGAGCTAGTCAATAGTGTCATAAACAGTCACAGCGACTAGGACGAAAGATTATAGCTTTTTCAAAAGAACTTAGGTTTCTTAGTCAAAAATTACTTCTACTGTTTGATCAGTTTGAAAAAGGACCACAATACATGTCTATTACTTCCCTTGCAAACACCTGTTTAATACACAGTTCATCTGTGGTAGGACTGGCAAATCTTACCGTGGCTATAAGCTAATCCTAGACAACTGAAAACAAACTGAAATACTTAAGTACTTTCATAGGGTTACTACCTTTAGTATTTAAACATTAGTTGTGCTTTTTTGTTGTTGTTGTTCAGTTTCTTGGCTTTCCTTAATCATTTGCATTTCTCAGACATTGTGTTAAACTAGAATAAAGTACAACTACTTATTTTGGATCTCCTGTTATCTTACGCAAATGTTACTGCTAAGCATGTGCCATCCATTTCCCTAAAATAAACCTTAATAGCTATTCACCTGAAAATAGAAAAACTCAATAACACAGTAAATGCCAAGTAACAACAATTAACATATTCTGAATATACACATGTAATATAAAACTAATCATGGGTTTAGGTCACATTTCTAAATTTCTGATTTTGAAACACAATATGATTTAAAACAAGAAAAAAAACACCTCCTTACTTTTATTTTAGCAGTATATTCACCTCTACCTCCAAAAAGACCAAGACCACCTAACAAAATATCTGTATCAGCACAGAAACGGATAGCTTCTACTGAGTGGGCTGAGTAACCCCACCCTCCTCCATGACCTGCAGAAAAAAAACCCAATGAAAATACAGTTAATTTATCTTAGTCTTTTACTCTGTAAGTTTGATTAACTTGCGCTATAAAATTTTACTGTGTACATACTTTCAAACCTGTTAACAACACTGTAGTCTTCTTTAGAATAAACTTTCATTACTGCTTGAGTCTCTTCTTCTGCATTTGCTACACCCATTTTTAAGTCCTGCATAGCAGCCAAAGTATCAAGACAACCTAAAGAAAGCAAATCAAAGAACAACTCAAAATTTCTTACTCTTGACTATAATCAGTGAAATGGAAATGAATACTGGCTAAAAAGACCAAAGCAACCTAACTGTTTTGTCCTGAAACCACACATGCTACAGAATATCATTATAGCTTTGATTAGGTCAGGGATCACCGCAGCAGAATCTCAAGGTTTGCTATTAGAAGATCCTTTTAATTTATTCATTTTCCACAATAACCAAGAAATGTGGTTAAATCTACTTTGCAGCTTTTCCAATCGTAAATAAATTGCCAGCAACACCTTCATATTTTTTTTTCCTTTTTACATTTTCCTTATTACCAAAAAAGAGTTGAAGTAGTAACTGAAATATGGGCAGATTTGAGAGCCTTCATAAAAGGCGTTTTGTTTCATATACATGGGTACCTAACACACCTTTGTCTCAGACACAGAAAAGTACTGTTCAAGTTAAAATTTATCACATCTCTAACACACAATGAAGGCAGCAGGACAAGGAACTGGCCACTCTTCACATTCAGTGAGCAAGTGAGCTAAAATAACTTCCAAAGCTGTGCATTGAAGTACTGGCTATTTCACATATGGACAGTTTACATGTGAACACAGTATGACTATTTTTTGTTTTGGTAGGCTTTTTAGACTACAAAAGGAAATCGCATTGCTCTCAGTGCGCCATTAAACAAAACTGCAAAGAGTAAACTCTTATTTTAAATACTGCATTTAATTTAAAATAAAAATAGCTTATTTAAGAACACTTTTTTCCTGTCTTTTGGAGACTCCAGGTTAACTTAATAGTACTGACTTCATTCTGCAGACTGTCCAAAAACATCACCCAGGAAGGTCTCTTACTTTATTCTGCTGACATCTAGTAGCAGGCTCCATCAGAACTCTAAAATCCTCTATCATCATTAAGATGGCAGAAGATAACTATTTTTCTTAAAATTAATTGCATATCAGCCAGATCATAAGTGTTAAGAACAATGATGAAAGAATACAAAGTTAAATTTTAACTCAAAAAAAGTCAGAAAGCTGTTAGATTACAATTCATTTATACATTAAGTAATGTTTCTTTATTTCATCTAAGCTTCTGACTCATCAACTATAAATGTATACCTAGAATGTGCAAAGCTGCATGAGATCTGGTGGTTAGAGCTTTGGAACCTGTTGGTAGAGCAAGTTCTGGACTCAAAATACTACACCGGGATTGCATGTCTGGAGCTGAGGGAAGTCTGGAATCGGCAACTACTGCATTGTAACTCCACAGTTCCCTAGCATTTGGTCGAAACCTAGAGCAAGACAAAACAGAGTAAAAAAAAAAAAAAAACCACTTTCACCTACTACAAAAAATGCAAAATCTAACTGATAATTAAAATTTATAAGCTATTTATTATGAAACATAGATCTGCTAGTACAAACTCTTAAAACTGAACATCATTACACCAAATACATATAAATTTTACTAGCTTAAAACACTAGCAGGTGGAAAGACACAAAAACATTCTTCTTGTACTTCAAGTCAAACAGGCACATTATGGGTTTACAAATTTCACAAAATATTAGACTCTTTTCAAAGCTACTAAATATTAAAATAGCATAATCTATTAAGAAGCATGAAGTAACTACCAAACTACTACATATAATCGCAGATATGCTCAAAAATTATAAAGATGCCAAGTGAAAGTAAAAGGGTTACTCACCTTCAAATAAGAGTAAAAAGATCTTGAGAATTCCAACATATTTTGTTTGGGCTTTTTAAATGGATAACATCACCTTATGAGTATTTAAAGGATTACAGAAAAGGGCAGCATAAACAAGGGAATACAAAGACTTTCTATACTATAGATTAACATGGAGAAAAAGAAAATGAAAAAAATGAAGTCTTTCATATCACTATGTAAAAGGAAAAAACAGTTAGAGGACATAAATGGGAGTGTTCTGAATAAGCACAAAAGGAATTTTCACTTGGTACACTGTTCTAAAAATCCAAATGGGGCTAAGATGGTCTAACCAATGAGAAAGAAATGGTTTTAAGTAAAAGTATTGTAAGACACTATATGTATTTGGAATTTCAATGAGTTAGCAATGTGCAAGTTTATACACACATACACATATACACACACACACGAAATTATTTAACCACTTTTTTCACTAACTGAAAAAGCCACAAAGCTGCGAAGAAAATCTTTAAAATCCATGTAATCAAATATGCTGTCTCTCTGTACAGAGAAATGGACCCCTTCATTTAAATAGGCATGAATAAAAATGTCCAGGAATAATAATTAATATACCAAATATTTCACTAACAGGCGTATTCATTATAGAATCACAGAATCGTTTAGTTTGGAAAAGACCTTTAAGATCATTAAGTCCAACTGTTAACATTGCCAAGTCCACCATTAAAACAGGTCCCTAAGCACCACACCAACATGTCTTTTAAATACCTCTGGGGATGGTGAGTCAACCACTCACCTGGGCAGCCTGTTCCAATGCTGGATAACCCTTTCAGTGAAGGATTTTTTCCTAATGTCCAGTCTAAACCTCCCCTGGCCCAACTTGATGCCATTTCCTCCCATCCTATCACTAGTTACTTGGAAGAAGAGGCTGACACTCATCCTGCTACAACCTCCCTTCAGGTAGCTGTAGAGAGCGATAAGGTCTCCCCTCAGCCTCCTTTTCTCCAGACTAAAAAACCCCAGTTCCCTCAGCCGCTCCTAGATTTGTGCTCCAGATCCTTCACCAGCTTCGTTGCCCTGCTCTGGACAAACTCCAGCAACTCAACCTCCTTCTTGTAGTGAGGGGCCCAAAACTGAACACAGGATTCAAGCTGCAGCTTCACTCGCTAGTGCTGAGTACAGAGGCACAATCACTTCCCTACTCCTGCTGGCCACACTAATTCTGGTACAGGCCGGGATGCTGTTGCCCGCCTTGGCCATCTGGGCACACTGCCGGCTTATATTCAGCCGGCTGTCAACCAGCACCCCCAGGTCCCCTTCCGCCGAGCAGCTCTCAATCCAATCTTTCCCAAGCCTGTAGCATTGCATGAGGTTGTTGTGACCGAAGTGCGGGACCCGGAACTTGGTCTTATTAAAACTCATACAACTGACCTCAGCCCATTGATCCAGCCTGTCCAGATCCCTCTGCAGAGCCCTCCTACCCTCCAGCAGATCAAGTAGATCAGCAGATCCCACCCAACTTGGTGTCATCTGACTTACTGAGGGAGCACTCAATCCCCTCATCCAGATAATTGACAAACATATTGAACAAGACCAGCCCCAAAACAGAGCCCTGGGGAACACCGCTTGTGACTGGCTGCCAACTGGATTTAATGCCATTCACCACAACTCTCCGCGCTCGGCCATCCAGCCAGTTCCTAACCCAGCAAAGAGTACACCTGTCTAAGACAGGAGCCATCAGTTTCTCCAGGAGAATGCTGTGGGAGATGCTGTCAAAGGCTTTACTAAAGTCCAGGAGATAACATCCACAGTCTTACCCTCATCCACTAGGTGGGTCACCTGGTCATGCAAGGAAATCAGGTTGGTCAAGCAGGACGTGCCTTTCATGAACCTGTGCTGGCTGTTCTGCACATGCTCTGTGACTGCCCTGAAGATGAACTGCTCCATAATCTTCACCAATATCGAGGTCAGGCTGACAGGCCTATAGTTCCTCAGATCTTCCTTCCGGCCCTTCTTGTAGATGGGTGTCACACTGGAAAGTCTCCAGTTGTCTAGGACCTCCCCTGTTAACCAGCACTGCTGATAAATGACGGAAAGTGGCTTGATGAGCACTTCTGCCAGCTCCCTCAGTACCCTTCAGTGGATCCCATCTGGCCCCGCAGACTTGCATGTGTCTAAGTGGTGTAGCAGTTCACAAACCATTTTCCCTTGGATTATAGGGTCTTCCATTCTGCTCCCTGTCCCTGTCTTCCAGCTCAGATGGTTGGGTACCCAGACAACAACTGGTCTTACTAATAAAGACTGAGGCTAAGAAGGCATTAAGTGCCTCAGTCTTTTCCTCATCCTTTGTCACTATGTTCCCCCCCCACACCCAATAAAGGATGGAGATTATCCTTAGCCCTCCTTTTGTTGCTAATGTAGTTACAGAAACTTTTTTTTTATTGTTGTTTATGGCAGTAGCCAGATTAAGTTCTAATTGGGCTTTAGCCCTTTCAGTTTTCTCCCTGCATAACCTGATGATATCCTTGTAGTCCTCCTGAGTTGCCCGCCCTTTCTTCCATACGTCATAAACTTTTTTTTTTGTTTTCTCTAAGTTCCAGCCAAAGGTCTCTGTTCAGTCAGGGGTATTCTTCCCTGCCAGCTCATCTTTCAGCATATGGGGATGGCCTGCTCCTGTGTGTTTAAGGTTTCCTTCTTGAAGGATGTGCAGCCTTCCTGGACTCCTTTGCCCTTCAGGACTGCCTCCCAAGAGGCTCCGTTAACCAGGCTCCTAAACAGGCCAAAGTCCGCCCTCTGGAAGTCCAAAGCAGCAGTTCTGCTGATCCCCTCCTCACTTTTCCAAGAATCAAAAACTCTATCACTGCTATGCCTAAGACAGACTCCAACCACCACATCACCCATAAGGCCCTCCCTGTTCACAGACAACAGGTCCACAGGGCACCTTCCCTAGCTGGCTCACTCACCAGCTGTGTCAGGAAGTTATCTTTCACACACTCCAGGAACCTTATAGACTGTTTCGTCTCTGCTGTATCGTATTTCTAGCAGACATCTGGTAAGTTGAAGTCCCCCACAAGAACAAGGGCTAGAGATTGTGAGACTTCTCCCAGCTGCTTATAGCATATTTCATCTCCTTCTTCATCCTGGTTGCGTGGTCTATAACAGACTCCCACCATGATATCTGCCTTATTTGCCTTCCTCCTGATTCTTACTGATAAACACTCAAGCCTATCATCACCATCATTAAGCTCTAGACAATCAAAATACTCCCTTAATATACAGGGCTACCGCACTGCCTCTCCTTCCTTGCCTATTCCTTCTGAAGAGTTTATAGCCATCCATTGCAGCACCCCAGTTGTGGGAGTCATCCTACCATGTTTCCATGTTGTCAACTACATCATCGTTTTCCTGCTGTATAGTGGCCACCACTGCCTCCTGTTTGTTACCCATGCACCAATTTGTTTGTTACACCAAGGCACACAGCACTGGTGTAGATGCAATTCAATTGGTCTATTGATCTGGTCCTTCTCCCTTTTTGTGGGGAGAAGGCCCAATTCTCATGTGACCATTCTCAGGCACTTCCGACCTGAGATGATTAGCATGTCTCCTCTTTGGACTGTTTTAATACTTTCTGCTAAACAAGAATGAGATACAACACAGCAATTCATCTGCACAGACTCCAAGAATTCATTCTTCAGTTAAGTATTTAAGCCATAGATTTAGTTCTACAGTCCCCAAAATTTTGCAAGACAATAAAACACCTCAACCATGTTTACCCATAATATGTTTAACAGGTGACTTTGAACTTACTCAAGCTGAATAACCATTTTAGTGTGTTACATCAAGTTGAGTGTCATCACCTTTTCTCCCCTGAAACTTGCTGCTTTCCCATGGCAATCAATAACTGCATTTTTTGTAAACTGAGTCTTCCATTGTGTTTTAATCTTGCTGATAATACCATGACCGAAAGCTTTAAGGGATGCAGGTGCTACCCTTCCTTCTTTCAAATCTCAGCATAATTTAAGTAAGAACTGGTACCTAGCTAATGAAATTCAAACGCTCCTGGGGTTGTGCATAACGCAGGACTACAGCCATCCAAGAAACTTCAGAAGTCATAAAGGAACATTCCTAGTAAATTTGCATGCTTCAATGTTAAGTGGCGATTAAGTTCTTCAATCTCAATTTTGGATGAAGACATCCAAAGTGGGATGCAAGCAGCCTATGAACACAATGATATTTTAAAGATATGAACCTGCATGATACTGTCTTTTCTAGATGAATGCAGACTAGCTGGTTCCCTGCTTTATTCTGTAAGTGATTATTCTGGTTTTGCCTAAGTCTTCAAACAGTTTAAACATCTTCCATCACTTGCACTCAGATGACAGCTCAAATTTCTCTTCCAAATCATGGCTAGCATAGCTGTTAAATCATTATGAAAGGATTGGATGTTGTGATTCTGTTTTGGAACAAGGTCTTATGATCTACACCTGCTCAAAGACTCCACTGAAAGCAACCATCCCCAAATACCATGAAAGAAATACAACCGTAATTTGAACGTCTATGCCACCTAAATAACTGTCTCTATTTTTATCTCTCAAAATGTCAGAACTGAGGAGAATATCATTACTGCACCCCTTCTTCTATTCAAGTCATAATGACTAATGCCTGAGAGAAGGATGAAGATTTAAGACACAAGGTTGTAGAAGTTGAGTATGTCAATAAAATTAAAATATTCAGTAAAGTGTTACGTAGGTGGAAGAAAGTAAAGGAAGAATAAAAAGAGTAAATAAGCAGAATAGAACAGAGTCCCCCAAACATCATGAGACTGGAATGAGAATGATGCTGAAAGAAAAGAAATTTAAAAATTTGGGTAAGATATGATGTTTGTTTTAGGCTTACTTGAACAAATCATCCAAAAATGTGAAAAATACACATGGAAGACAAAAATTGCTTTTAACTTACTAGGGAAATGAGCACAATCAAGTCTACAGCCTCCCAAAATACTTTAAAAGGGATTTCTATACTATGACTTTAGTAGCTATAATCCACACTTGCCTCCAGATAACATCATAGACAGGATCCAGACACACACCAGAACTTTGAAGGTCTTCCTGCTCAGAATCATTGAATGTTTTGCAACTGCCATCTACCTTGTTTATCAGAAGACATTTAAAAGGAGGAGGTTCTGATATTGAAGCTGGTACCAAACCTAGATCAGGGAGCAAAAAGAGCAGAAAAACATGAAGACTCCACTCATTATGTGCCATTTGCTATGCACGAAGCATTAATGTAGTAGGGAAGAACAGATGTATTGCTACAACAGAAAAAATAAACCGTAGCAAGATTTAAGTGCAAGAAAAGTTTAGACTTTTACATTCTACTTTTAATAAAATTGCATTTCTAAAGGAGGTAGGATGACCGTGTGCAGTATAACTAAAGTCAAAATATTTTAATTGCCTCTATTGTTCGCATGATCAAAGCTATTTTTTCTCCAATACTTCTATAAGCAATTAAAATATTCTAGAAGGGTTCTTGCCTATTATATGTCTGCTTGCAAATATCTCTGATGTAGCAAGCACATGAGAATTAATGAGAGCTTCATCAATCCGGAGAAAAGTCTGGTCTCCACTTGCTCCAATCCACGTTGCTTTGCGTCCGTATTTAGAGCCTATATTAGGCATAGGTGCTGGTTTTGCATTCCAGTAGGGCATATCCAGAATTGGTCTACCAAGCTGACCTTTCTATAGAGAGAATGCAAAAATTAGTAAGTAAGAGTAACAGTAAGTGTCAAAGAGGAACAAGTTACTTTGATAGTTTCAACATACAAAATTAGTAATCTGGAAGAGCTAGCTTTCCACCAATTTAGACTGAAAAAGCAACAGCTAATCTAAGTGAAGTGTTACACGTTTAAATATGACAAACAAGTTATTGACAGATACTGTCCTCCCTATTCTGTTAGGCTTTTGAGTGAACTTTTGTTTACTTTTTGTTGCAACTCAGACTCTCCATGATGGAAAACCCTCCTTTCCATCATCAGAATCAAACATAAAAGCATTTATTGTCCTTCAATACTCAATATCCAAGTAACTTCAGTACTAAACAAGGAACTAATTAATAGGAAAAAAAAAATCTACATTCCAATTCAGAGAGTCTAAATTCTACTCAATTCTGAACTTACATGGACTGTAAGTCTTACAGAGCAAATCCTCTTAAAAGTACCTAGAAATTGATTAGCACATCAAACTTGAGCTAAAAAGAGCATAAAAGTGCCTAAGCAAGCACCTCTGCGTATGCTCATTAACACCCTGAACTGGAGATCTAAGCCCTTATCTCCTATGTACAACTAGATACTGAGAGATGGACCAACAGTTCTTATACTGTACCTAAGTATGTAGTAAGAAGTGCTGCAATGAACCTGTTCAGACTCCATCTACCTGACTCAGGCAAAGGAAATTCACCGCAGGCCAACGAAGTTAGGGTAACTTTGTATTTAAAATGGTAAGCAAGGAGAAACATGCATGTACAGCAAATACCCTCTGTCCAGCACCTTACTCATCTCTTTCTACATAACACTGTATGTAAGTAAACTTAGTGAAGACATTTTCAAGAAACATGCTTGCTTTTGAGCTTGTCTTGACTTTGTGATGCTTTCAACAAACTTTCAAGGATTATAAGAGGCATAGAACAGGCGGTCTAAATACAGTGTAAATTTATTTTTTTAGAAAAAGAAAAACCCTCAGTCAAGTCAGGCTTTAAAATCCTATTCCTGAGAGTGAATTTGGTTTTTCAGGGGCTAAGTTTCACTGCAAGTAAACAAAGCTTAAACTTATGTGTCCAAGTCACTTTTGACAAAATCATGGACACCAAAGCTCTTTCCTTAAAGCCTGAAAACCAGCAAAATATTACCTAATATTAGAGCCACCTCGTGGCACACTGAATTCAAATATGATTTCCAATTCTAAAATTTTAGTCTGCACCTTTTTTTGTGGGTTTTTTTTTGTTTTTTTGTTGGTTTGTTTTGTTTTGTTTTGTTTTTTTGTTTTGTTTTGGTTTTTTTTTTGTGAAGACGGATCTCAAAAGGTGCAATTTCTCTTCTGTTGTGTTTGGCAGTACATAGCTTTTAACACGTATAAAAATAGCTCAATATCTATACTCTAAATTTTACCAAAAGGACATTCCCACTAATGTCTGTCGACAACAGACGACTCTGGTGAGATTGCAGTGAGGGGGTATTCGCAAAGACAAGGAGGCACAACAGCCTAAAGTCAGGACGAAGGGGAACTAAATGAAGTTGAAGTGCTTATTCAGTGAATATAAGAATGGATTCCACATGGACATAGGAGAATATATACCATGTGGATATGAAATAAGAGTACCAGAGTTATGCTGTATTATACTGAGCAATAATCTCCCCTCAAGTGTTAAGTTAACTTCTGCAACTCATTGCCATTTCTATGAAAGAAAACAGGACACAATTTTTTCTAACAAATGCAGACAGACAGGTAATAGAATATGCAACAGATATTTATTTGCAACAGAGCTTGCAACCGTAGGAGTTTGAGAAAACTGATGCATCTTATAAAATAAACCCAGTTTTAAATTACAACCCTTATTAAAATACAAAAAACCACCAAGAATTTGTGGCACCATGCTTTTGTAACCACAACAATACTAGAAGACACATTTTTAAACATAACAGACACAAAAGACATGCAGAAGTCGTTAGTAGTTCTATAAAGGCAAGTATAAGCAAACAATTTGGAAAAATCTTTGAACGATACATTAACTACTAGCTTATTCCCATAAATAAATATTATGATTTCCTTACCGAGAAACTTCCAAATGTGAAAACCTGGCCATCCATTAAGAGAATAGCTGTATGGTTGCTCCCAGCAGTAACTTGTGTACTAGGACCTGGTAATGCTTGCACCAATGTGGGACACCCCCTATATTAAAGCAAATTAATTTTGTATTAATACATGCTTATACAACATTTAACACACACATTAGTGTTATAAGGATTTCAGTCACTGTGAAATACATTCACTATGCTCACACGCTATATGAAACCAGAGTCAAGTAACATCTTACATATTAAATGAACAGAGGTTTGAAAGACTGTACCGGCTATTTAAGTTTATGGCCTCTTGTTACAGGGAACCAGATCAAGTACCCTCTCTCTTCAATTTAACTCAGAAATTGGCATAGAATAAAAATGGTTAATTTAGCATGTAATTGTAAGATTATCTTAATGTTACTGTAGTTACGCCAATATATATCTGTGTGTATATAGGTATGTATATAAAATATATTGTTATGAACTGTAGCAGTAAAAAAAATTCTGTAGTGAGGACGCTGGTTAAGCACTTAAAATTTGCATTACGAAGCAATCAAAGCCTTATGTGGTTGGTATTCTAGTACAATTACCAGAAGCAATATTGATATGGCCCTCCTGAGATCACTGGCCAGGGAATTATAAAAAGAAAGAGAAGGTCTACCCACCTCCATCAGCTTTCTAAAGGATAAGGCATTAAAAAAACTGCTCTCCATCAAACTCATAGACTCAAGAACGAACAAACCTCTCCAAACTGTTTTCCAGAAAGATCTGAAGAAGTCTAATCCATGTGCCTCCCAAATATGGACATGTATAAGAAAATAAATTTCCCATTCCAGTAAAATGAAGGAAAAAAGCCCAATAGTACAATCAAGAAGCAAAGAAAGAAAACATGAAGTGATGACTTAGAATAGAAATAGCAGAAAAGATAAAAAGAAAGAAGTGAGATACTAAACTAAAATTTTTAGCTCAATCCCAACAAAGTGAACAGGAGAACAAGAACTGTACCAGACTGAGTCCCATAATGAATGTCTGCCTAGACTTCAAATTTATTGTGGACTTAGAAAGACTGGGAATTTGAATAATAAGTTATTCCCAAATAACTCCACGTTTGAGAACTCTGACTCCAGAGAACAGCAGCACTATTTAAACTCACTTTTAAACATGCACTTTCAAAGGCAGATTAATCTAAAATAAGAACAGGTTGTCTTAAACTGGAATTAAAAAAAAGTGTCAGCCTACAGTTACCTAGCAGTTGTTTAGCAGCTGATGTGCAAAAAGATGGTTTAGCTGCATGTTCTGCTTTTGGCTGAATTGTGGATAAAACAGTAGTCAAGAAAGTGAGAGGAAGGAGAGGCATCGTGTGTTCAGTAGAGAAAGGGTAGATGGGAAGATGTGAACATGGGAAATGTGGAACTGAGGAACACAGTATGAATATAGGTTGATGACCTGAAGAAGGAACACAGGTATACAGAAAGAAATTATTCCTTCATGATAACTGTAGCTTCCAGTGGGTGACTGTAGTGGAGATAAGAGAGACTGAAGGGCAGCATAAAATTTTGCAGAGGATGCACAACATGACATTCATAAATTTAGAAGCCTTTGTTGGTGTACAGGCACATGAGTTTGGACATCAGTAAGATTATACACAGTCACACAAAGCAAAGTTTAGCAGCCCCAATGATGAAAACATTTTAAAAACAAAAGAAACATTGCATTTACCTCCCATTTACTTTAAGGAAGCTCAAAAAGGCTTGAAGCAGAAACAAAACATAATTAAGAACTAACCCAAAAGCTTTCCTGTTAAAGGGAAATATTTTTATTAAGTTTTGGGGTTTTTTTCCCCTCTCCCTTAAAATTATGATAGTTGCAGGCATGGAATTATCAATCCTATGCTTTAAAAAAAAAGGGGGGGGGGAATGTTTAATCTCGTTGATGCATAAACCAAAAGTATTTCTCTTTCTGTTTTGACAATTGAATCTATCAGCAATGTTATGTGAATGCTATGCATGATATTCCCTTGGCAGCAGCAGAGCAAAACCAGACAAGGAACTAATGTAG
>NW_010548153.1:135764-147162 GCF_000687285.1 Phaethon lepturus
ATACATTACCCTTAAGTAGCTCTTTTATTAAGATCGCCCAGCTTTTGGAATGGCCAACTACAGTGTATCAAGTAAGGAAATGAACAGGAAAAAGCTTAAGACACTTAACTTCATCAAAAAATAAAGTAAAATTACAGAAAAATAGCTTTCACTTCATAAAAAGAGGAAGGATTTGGAAAAATACAATAACCAAGTTTTACTCATGTATACAGAATTAAAAACTTGTGATGCTACTGAGTATTTCCCTATCTCTCAATCTCAACACAGAAAACCTCAGCATAGACACTCAGGAGTCTGAGAGACTCTTTGGACGAAGTTTTGACAAACAGGGTTTCTCCATTTGAATGGAGGAAAGCAAGAAGTATTCTTCTGGGATGGAGTTGAAGGACACATTGGTGTCAAGATTCTTTGTCTTCTGGATATGACACAGGTACTTTGCATAGGTCAATCACAAAAGACCAACCTGAACTATACAGAAAATAACCCAAGATCCCTTGGGAAAATGTAAGATTGCTGAATGAAAAGCAGGAGATAGACACGCATCAGCTAACTCACGATCCGACAGAAGGACCAAATACATTTTGGCTGTCAACACCGAAACCCTCTTCCATCCTGAAGCGTAAGCATTCCTGTGAGCAGATGTGGTCTTTGAAAACTTGTCCTGCATTAACTGTTCGAATAATCGCTGTCCGTGGTACTTGTCCAGGCAACAGCTGGCTGCCAGGTCCGGTAAAATGCCCCTTGGGGCAGCTGACCGTGGTGCTGTAAATGCAGGTTCACCACGGGCTGTTACTGTGTAGTGTGTAAAAGGAAACCAGTAGTAACTCCTCTCAATTGCAGGCAGAGTTGGACAGGATGGACTTAAAAAGAAAATGGAGATTTTTAGCTTTTAGAGGTAACAGGAAGTTTGGTAAAAAGATGTAAATAAAACCTGCACTCCACTGCTGAAGTAAGATAATCAGACAATGCACCTAGAAACACGGTCTTATCAAGCAGAGATGATGGAACACTTTTTTTTTTTCTAGTCTTATTAACAGGATATAGTCTCTACGCTTTGCCTTCAAATAGACCATAGCTGACTGTACATGGAAGGTCTGCTCAGTTTTCTTACATGTTATTGTTGAACCTTTGGAAGCAAAATCACATTAAGATTGTCTTACTTCAGTTGTTCAATTTCTGGAGCTTGACCACCAGATCATGTGCTTGCTACTGCAGTGCTGAAGTTAACAGTTTGTACAAGAAATGCGGGCAAATTTTGAACAATCACAGAAAGATCCTGGATTTTTAAGTCCCAGCTTCTTAAGTGAAGCATGAGCAACAAACAGGCCTTTGCTTACCGAAATACAAGACACGCTACTTTTCACCAAGACTGGATAGTGGAAGCAAGAAATGCTTTGCAGTGAGTTTCCAGCTGCCAGCTTCTAACTTGAGGAGAATATAAGCAGACACTGATAAATCTTTCATGTAGTCAACAGCTCATCGACATCTGCCACTGTGGATTTTACAACAGAAAGCCTACACAGACTAGTTTAATGGCTCCAGCATACTGATATGGAAAAAATGGCCTCACAGGAACCAGATCACTTGCACCTTTAAGGGGTCCATCTCTGAACGGATGAAGTTTTTGATGGAGAAAAAACCCCCACCACCTTGTGCATATTGCTTCCATCACACCATTTCAGTTCTATTGATGGTTTACTGATAATCACATCATCCTGTTCATCTGCTGTTGTTTGCTTGTGTGCATAAAAAATAGTCTGAAGTCCTTCTAGGGCATGTAATATGCCTCATTCCTACTGAAGTAGGAGGAGGAATTTGTGGTGTTTACCATACTCTATTAGAGGAGTCCAGAATCCCTTTGATTAAGGAGAAAGACATGTCTGGACAGCTGTGCAGAGTTCAAAATAGTTAAGCATTTTCAACACTTGTTAAAATATAAAAAAGATAGGAAATATAGGAAAGGATAAGTCATCAACTGCTGCCCAGAACTTCCATTATTGCTTCATCTGGCAATGAAGACGGCTCCCTCAGATGAAAATGAGAGTTCCTACATTGTCCCTGACAGTTCTTGTTTTTCAGGGGCCTCCATATTCAGTTATACTAGCTAGGCTACCTAAATATTGCTTCCTTTTTTTTCCTCCCCTCTCTCCTGCCCAGAAACACAACAGAGTATCAGTTCCTGGATTCAGAAGATGATGGTCTTCCTGAGGTCAATACAGGCAATGTGACACACTGCATGACTGACATACCACTGACCTGGCTGGAGCTGGCCATCTGAGCACCACTGCGTCCCAACTGAGGTGGAACTCTGCATAAGGATTCCCTGTTTCCTTCTCTGAATCCCTTACTGTGAGGACAGAGGAGAGATCTCTACTTAAAGCTGGAAAAAGAAGTACATCATGAGGAAATCATCATTTGAATGATGGTGCTAAACAGCAATATAGTACTATAGCCAGTTCTCATGCACAGGACATACTCCAAATTTCTTCGAGGCTTTTTTCAGATACTGTCTAGGGTCTGTTGTAGAATGATACAAAGATCAGTGCCAAGTACTGATGTTGTACTTGGCACAGTACATGATGCTGATGTTGTACGCTTGTATCTCCTCAGCTTTTAGGCCTGGTCAAGCACTACCCTTTGGCACAGGATGTTTCATGTTCTCTTCTAGAAACTACATTTAGTCTCCATTCAGTTGCTGTCTAAATAAGCAACAGATGTGGGGTTTACTGCCTGCAATTCTGGCAGATACGGCAGCTCCGATGCCTTCAGAAAAGCCAAGCAATTTCATCAAAGTTGGAAATAAGGAAACAGTAAGTTACTCGTACAAATGCCACTGCTGTATGTACCTCTTCAGTCTTTAAAGACAGAAACTGGCGTTATTCTAATAGTGACTTGAAATGCCAGCTAAAGCAGTTGTAGCTTGGAACAAGCATCCAAGAATTTCCAGGAATGAAAACCAGAGTACTTATCTGTGATATGGCTCTACCATAGGCAGAAACACAGACTGCATTCGCCAGTCCAATGCAAACTGAGTATGGGTAACAGTTTAGAGATTACCATTAGGCACAGCAGTCAATACAAAGTAACACTTCTGCTAAGCTTTCTTCCTTCCCTCTCTCCCTTTTGTTTAGCGAATCCAATGAAAGTTTTAAGATGATGAAGATTTCTTCAGAAACCTGACAAAAGAAATGATTTGGAAGTCTCCAAAGAGATTAGGAGGGTAGATGTTCAGTAATTTTCATCTCACTGCTACAAGAGAAATGACAGAACTGAAGATAGGTCATGGATGCTTCACTCTGTATGCCTTTTACATAAAGATACTGGGCTTTACTGGACATACACAAAGCCTCAATGATTCCTACTATTCAAAATCCCGTCTTATGTGTTATATGGTATATGTACGTGCCCAAAGAACAACATTGTTACATTTCCTTTTACAGCAGGACATTGATTTTTTTACTTTAGTGACTAGATTACATACTGAGGATGAGACACTAAGGGTAAGGATTGAGCTTCACATTAAAGACACCTATATTTAATTATCTATGCTCTCACTGTAGTCAATGGAGATCAAGTCCATAATGTTTACAGAGTAGCTACTGAGCATACCTAAGATAAATAAGTAGTGGGTGGTTAGTCAAATAGCTCTCCACACTCTGTTGACTACTCTATTTCCATTGACCGAAAGAAAGCACACGTCTCTCATGCTCACATCCAAAGTGTCTACAAAATGCATCCGAGATCCAAGCTTAGTGACTTAATTTTGGAGATTAATAATAAACAAAAATGATATTTTATCATAACTGAACTACTGCCAGTGGTGTAACAGAAACACGTTAATCTAGATTTCCAACATCATACTACTGGAATTATTGCATATAAAGTATTTTACAGAAATAATAAAATTTAAATGAGATTTCAGTGTCATTCTCTCATATACATAGGGAGAATTGAAGAGAAAGAAGCATTTCAATCCACAGAAGCCTTCACATATTAAACAAAGTACTTATACAGTACAGCAGTTACACACTGTTATTTGTGTCTATATAGAGGGGGTTATGGGGCAAGGGCAAAACAAGAGCTCATCAACTTTATTTGGACAATATTTGAGTTCTTACTTGCTAGCTACAGAGAAACAGAATTTTAGCCACTTTTATGCAGCAGTACAGCAATACACAATCACGTCCTTTAATTACCAGCTCACCTGGAATTAACATCACCGTGTCCAAGTTGCCCATGCTGCCCATACCCAAATGTGTAAACATCACCATTCTCCATCAAAACCACTGAAAAACAAATAAAAATAATATTTTTCTGACATACGCACATGTTAACATGGTACTGCACCAGTGCTGGTTAGCCCTTCTGAGCACCACACTGAACAATCCCTACTGAGACACTAGGAGATCTGTACCAGATTCCACAACACATCGCAACTAGCATCTCTATGCAGGGCTAGAGCTGTGTCATGCAGATGCTTTCAAATGACTCAAAAATTGCTTAAAGACTCTGATGTAACTCAATATATGATCCCTATAATTCTTTTCACTGTTGAAGGACAGTGTAGTAGGCTACAAAATTACGCTGCAACCTTTTCAACCTTTAACACTCCCATGTACATCCTTATTGAAAATTAAACACAAAGCAGTGAAAACACATACGACAACATTAAAAAAACAACAAAAAATCCACACTATAATTAGCACTGATGTATTTGTTTTCACCTGAATGATGAAATCCACAACTGACTTGTACAGCTCGCAGTTCACAGTCAAAGCGGACAGCCCCTGGTGGATAGGTTGTGATTTTGCTGGCATCCTTCTCACCTCTTTCTCCACTTCCATCTATGAACAAAACTTGTAATTATATCCCATGTCTTCTAAAAGAGTTATATTAGAAAAATGAATACAAGAAGAATAGTAAATAACTCCCCACCCCGCCATTTGTAAGGAAGGAGAAAGAACCCACAGAATAGTAGGAGAGACAGCTCAAAATGTGGCATCAAAGTAGATGTGAAAGATGACAGAAACTCTAAACAACCTACTACAAAGTTACACATTGGAAAATAGCACATCCTCTAAAGCAGAAACTTCCAAAGAGCAGACAAAAATGACCAACAAAACAGGAAATTCAAATAACTTCAGGAGTTTTGCTTAATAACCATCACTTTCATTCTTTAATTAGATAGCATTATGAAGTAGACAGAAAGCACTGTAGTTAAATTCAACAGGCATACATTGGTCTATTTTTTCAATTACTCCATTTAAGGTTTTAACTTGACTCCAACTTGGCCATATAGACCTTGTTTTACAGAAATAACAACTACTTATGCGGCTAATTTCTAACAATGCCGACATACTTGCTACTAGCACGTGTTTCCTGTCCAAGATGCATTTTTAGACATTGTTTCTGTGATTTCTTTTACTAAGTATGAAGTGCATTATTGGTTCCTGAAGTCAAATCTGCTCTTGCATCAGATAAAAGCACTGAAGTGACAAATAAGTTTATTGTTTATAAATGTCTTGAAAGCCACTACCTTCTCCAGAAATCAGAACGTTTAAGTCATCTAACAATTACACTACAATTAACTACACGGTCACAGGGTCACAAAGGAAGGCAGTTTCATAAAACATGACAGAGAAACAGACAACATGTTCATCATCATTGAAACACCTATATCTGTGTAGAAAGTGCGCAATGAAAGCTCTAAAGAAAGTGCATTTTCATAATGAAAAATTTCATATATGACTTCAGTCACACTGTCTCTAGCACAGAGAAATATGAGAAAATACATAAAGTGAAAGATAACTGCACAAAGGAGACTCCATATTCTTTCTGTGATAATTCTGACTGATTACTGCTTTATTAACAAAATTGATACAGGGAAGCAACTGCTGCTCGAAGCATTCAAGGTGTTGTTACTTTAGATCTATATTTATAATTTCTACACATTTTCCTGAATAGCCATTAGTGGAAGTCCAAACTCTGAGACTTCATTGTGTGCAGCATAGCACTTACAGACCTACAAATCTTTTAGACTTAAAATACAATTCTCTTTATACATATTACTCAAACTTTCTTTCCTTTTTATTGCATGGAAACTGGTGATGCAGTGAAGTAATTTCAACAATTTTATTATAAATCAGTTTTAAGAAATCTTACTGTTCTGGAAATAAAGCTCTCCTAGTGATGACTGAGTACAGAAATTATATGAATCTCCATGTAGTTTACATCTGTAGAGGAACAGTGTGTATAGGTATTAAATAACGCTTCTGAAGAATTAGGTTTAATAGCATAGGTAAAGAATCCCTTTGAAAACGTGGGTGCTCTTCATCAAAAAGAATCACTCTTGCACTACATGTTGGATATGTGTGAAATGGAGACATGGTAAAGGAATTGTCTGGCTCTAAGAATTGCCATGGGGTTTTTGAGGTTTTTCCAACAGTCAGCTGCATACTACCAGACTGCATGCACATTAGAAGAAATGTTTCTGAAGGTCTGTCTACAGCTTTTTTTGTATTAACAACAAAAGCAAATACAAAGAGATAGAACCACTATTTAACAACGACAACAGAAATATACCCTGAAAATACAGAATTTTTCCTCCTAGTCATGTAATTCTGACTTAACATGCTTCTAGGATTTTAGTTAACAATTTGGCTATTTCTCAAATACAAGTACCTTTGAACTTTTTATGCCTACTTTTGCAATAAACTCTACATGCCAAAGTAATCAAGAGATGGTTCTAAGGGCTAATATTGCTGCCAGATTTATTTATTCAGCAAGCAGCCTACTTACTACTTCCCTCTTTCATACAAACTTTTTGGACAGGAGCAGAAAAAAGCTAATTATTCCATCTACCTGTGGCCCCTGTCTCCTCCCCGATCCCCTCAATCATTGATGACTGTAATGAAAAATGTAAGCTCTTCCACTGTGCAAATGCACTTGAACAGTCACCCGGCAGGAATGAACATGTCCAGTGAGTAAGTGTCATGGCTGCATATATTTCCTACAATGAAAAGAAGTAAACACACAGCAACCATGTCACTTATGTAGAGTCATATTAAGAAAATTTAGGAGAAGTTACATTCCAGTCATGTAACAGTGGTGTATCAAGTGATCTGCAGACACCTGAACAGGTACATGTGCATTTCCCGCCTCATCATAAGAAAAACATACTGCTCTTAAGTGCTTCAACAATTACTAAGAAATAGTTGAGGACTGCTGTTTTCTTAAATGATAAATATGTGATACTGCCTTTAAATAAAAGATGGTTTGAGATATATTCCCATTTTTCCCAAAGTTGCAAATGAAAGCATAACACTGTATTACCATTAGGGAAACACTAAATACTATTGTACAAGGTGTAGAGACAAGTACATGCACATGAAACAAATTTTGCAATTCCTTATCCAAGAAATATATTTATTTTAAAGGAGAAAGTTTTACAGAGTTGGCATTTTCAAATTCCAAAGCTAATTTCTCCAAGCCTTTTAAGAATGCAGGAATAGAAGCAACTGACTTCCATACATATATTACTTTGCTTAAGTGTGAAACTTGCAAACTGAAAACAGAAGTCCTCTCAGCCTTCTTTGCGTGGTTAGTAACTGTCTCATGAGTTTTGAATCAGCTGTATCCTCAGAACTTGATAAGCACTCTAAAATAATTTTATGTGTGGTAAGAACAAAACCCTTGTAAACTAAAAAAAGTAAGATCCAGCTAGTCTTGGTTAGGGGTGGGGAGGGGGGAGTCTTTTCACTAAAATATACAAAATTAAATAGAATATTACTACTTACCTTTAGAGCATACTTTTGGGCTATACTGTCTATCTGTATACTCTATTACGTGACCAATGGTTATCATATTTTTCTAGCAGCACTGCACAGAAGAACCAAGTTCTACAAACTCTTGCACTTAGAGATAAGGCTGCAAATAAACTGGGTCATCCCTTTCCTTTCAGTACTTTCACAGAGTCAAAAATCTTTTAGGTATGTGAGCAAAAAGTGGATGCAGAAAGCTTATTTTCATGTGTCTCAAGGAGCAATTGTAACTATGGAGATACACGCTTGCTTTTCTTCAAACAATTGTGCACATATTCATTTCATTAAAAGTAGTATCAAAACAATTGTTCCTAAGAGGGAAGCACAGAAAGATGACTAAAGCAGAGACTCTTCTGGTTGAATGAATGGAACCTTGTAAGCAGAGCAAGTTACTAATTCCAGTGTTATCTAACTAAACTACCACTGAACAGAAACTTTGACTCTCCTCTCCGAGAGAGAAAAAAGCACCAAGGAAAAAGCTTCAAAGTGCTTCCTGCTGTCAACACTGAGGGATGGGCTCCATGAACAACTTCACAATGATGGGTTTTCATCTTGGTTATCTTACACAGTTAGGGAAGGAAAACGAGATAACTGGAAATACAACCAACCTCCCCCACCACTCAATTTTCATTAGAAAAACCCTTAACTCCTGAAGACAATTTTTCACTCTGTGAAACATGCTCAAAAGTTCTCTTGCCTGATATTGCTACCACAAAAAAGCTGCTTTCCAGGAACAATGGAAAAGCTCATTCAGTCCCAACAGCAAGTAAAGTCATAACCTATAAATGAGAGTTCTGCTGGCAAAAAAAGCCCTAACATCGTTGCAGAATGGCCTCTTGGACCCTTGGTCCAGACCCTAGGAAAAACATTTTGTTAGTGTTCCTCAGCTGCAGTAAGGGTGATGATATTTCATTTCTCACTGACCATCTCTGGAGGAGGGAAAAAGTGCTTCCAAAGATGTAAAATGTGTTTCTTCTCCCCACATATTAAAAGCTTTAATGCAATATGACTACACAAAAAATTCTTAAAGTAACTGTCTCTCTATAGCACATCTTTGTTCAGTTCAGCAGTGATTACCCAAGTAAAGCATATCAATGAAGTTACTGGTTAGTATCTGTGATGTTCAACCCTCACAGGACATTCTGAATGCCTCAATACCATCTATAGGCTTTATACACAACAATATTACTTGAACAAATCAAGTAATTTTTGAAATAAAAACAGCTGCTGTGACTGCAGCTTCTTGGCTGTACACCACAGGCTTCAGTTGAATTATCTGTAACCAATACTGTAGCTACAATGTTGTCTTCTTAAATTAGGTATTCAGCTTTAATTCACAGGTGGAGAAAAAGGCATACATTTATGAGTTGCCTCATTCTCCACAGATACCAGAAGGACCTTACAAAATGACAAGGATAACTTTTCAAATCATTTAACAAGTGTAACTTCTGGAGTAAGTCATTGAAGTGGTGGGTTTCTCTGAGGGACAAGGAAGTAGCAACAATTTCTAAAAACTAGAGAATTAATCAAACCTCATATTATTGCAATAATTTATCCATCTGTTCAATAGTGGCAATTTCTTCAGCAGTTTCTTCTTCCTCTACCAGCTACTGCTGGTCCTGCTTTATTTATGATTTGCAATGGTTCACAGGCATAAGTATCCATTTGCAGTGTATGACATAAAGAGTTATTCCTAACCTCTTCAAAATTCTGGGCAACTTCATCTAACTAAATTTAACCCTCCAAAAAGAATTACTGAATGATGGGGAAGAGAGGGGCTAGTATGAAAGATGATAAGGAAGTCTGAATAGAGGCGCAGAATTCATAATAGCAAAAAAAGGTATGTTATAAAGTAACTTTGTTGTTAATAATTGTTATTAACAAATTAATATTTGTTGTCATGATAACACAAGACAACAGCTGCTGATTATATATGCTTGTGAGATTTGACATACTCTCGCATTCTTCCAGCCTTAAATTCCAAGGAAGTCCCTGTCTAAATTGTCTCATTATTGATGGCAGTGTGTAAAAACCTAGTAAAGAAAAAGTGTCTCTGAAACAGTTTTGGTGCAACTCTTACCTTCTTAAGCAAAGAGCAGAAGTCTTAAGCAACATGTCTTCAGTTGTGTTTTGAATCTCTTAGTTCAGATTAAGGAATACTTAGCACATGAAAACAAGACTATAAGACCATGGAAATATCAATAGGACACACAAAGACTCCAGTATTATTCACTTCTATTAAGTCTTAGATGTAGGTTTTCATGTTCAGCTTACTTTCTCTGACGAGTGCTCCAAACTGCTTTACCCTTCAGAAGGTACATTTTACAGTCAAAAAGTAAATTAAAAGTAATTTTCTTGAATTTCCGATAACTTTGTATTAGCATTTGCAAAATGGTTGATATACAGCTTGTTCCATCCATTCAGGTTCAGCTTCATCTAACCTTTGTCCTTTTGAGGGCATTTGGTTTCATACTGTTTAGAACATTTTTTCATTGCCAGTACTCCCAAATACAGGAAAAAGGTGGCATTTGGTTGCAGCACCTTAACTGACTGTAGGAGCTTGCTTTGCCTTTAATTGCTACTCAGTTCATTTCTACCATTGAGAAAATTCTACAGACTTTCACTAATCTTTTTTACTCAGATCCCCAGTGGTGAATTCCACAGGGATTGGAGATGCAGACTGGGAACTTGCCACCTCATTAAAGAATGAGGATGAAGCATAAGCTCACTTTTCTCAGTGTCAAAGCACTCCATGAATACCAAGAAGGTGGTACCTACTCCTTTCTATATATACTTGTGATGGAGACACAGACATAGATCAGAAAGATTATGAATATGCTTAATATGCATTTTTTGTAGTAACAAGGATCTTGATACACAGACCCTATAAATGTGAAATGAGTAGCTGACAATGGCAAGCTTTCCAGAAAATGGGTATGAGTCCTGAAGTATCTGTTCACATTCAAGTTTAAATATTATCAAGAGAAGTTCTGCAGCTGCAAATAAAGAAGCAGGAACAGGTACCGGCAGGTTTAGAACTGGCCTCATCAGTACTACTAGTCAAAATAAATTTTCCTTGCCTGAAGATCTTGAAGGTCTGGTTGATGTGAAAAATTACAAGGCTACTTTAGCAGAAACCTCTGAAGTAAGAATGTCTGTTTGGAAAGCACCACATTCAAAAGTAAAACCAAAGAACATGCTGATTTCAATGTTTTAGTGTCCTTTTACTGAAGTCAACATCCCTGCCTCAGATTGCTTGATTATTGCTTCTCCATTCCATGTATAGTGAAGGAGGCATGCCTTTTAAGATGAGGTATACTTCTTATCTTTTTTATGACTTCCACCTTCCCCATTACTTTGATAACTCACTTCACCAGTTTCCCTTTTTCCTTTGGAAGGATTTCCAGAAGTTAAGGCGCATTTCTAGTTTCTAGTGGAATTTATGGTCATCTTTTGAGAAGCAATCTCCTGAGGCAGAGAAGGGTCTCAAAGTGTACTTACTCAAGGATGTTACGATCTTCCTCATCTGTTTAGCATGAGACACAAAGCAGGTTTACTCTTTGCTGGGTGAGGAACTG
>NW_010548154.1:0-18396 GCF_000687285.1 Phaethon lepturus
TGATTCATAATAAATTAAATTAATTTTTGCCCGTGACGGTAATCAGTGAGGGATCTCTCCATCCTATCTCCACCCACAAGCCTTTCGTTATATTGTCTCTCCCCTGTCCAGCTGAGAAGGGCAGTGACAGAGCTGCTTCGGTGGGCACCTGGTTTCCAGCCAGGGTCAACCCACCACAGATGGAGAGATGAAACGCAGCCGAACCTCTCCTGGAGAACAAACACTGTCTTGTATACCCCTGTACAGGTTGGAAGGGTATAAAAAATGTGGGTAAGAGGGGGACGATCTGGTAGAACCTAAATCAAAACTCTTTTCTTGGCCTTGTATCTTACCAGGAGAGTCATTGGAGCAGATGCCTGGATTTAACATGAAATTTTGTTAAGCCTTTGTTTGAGGAAGCTGCCAGGAGCACAGCTACAGTCAAATAACTCTTTGCAATGCCACCATTACCAGCAACACGTATTTACTGAAAAATCAAGTGAACCATTTGCAGGCCAGTAAAGCATGAGAAGTGGTGTTGCTCAGCTGACTGGACCCAGGATTGAGTTTCAGATAACCGGGGTTCAGCCCTCGGCTGAGCTGTGGACCTGCACCCTGTGACCTGGAGTTAAGGTCCTTCTCTCTCACCCAGCCCTGGTGCCTGCCTAGCTTTGTTATCTGTGGGATTTACTAAAGACAGTGAGGTTAAGCATCAAAACCATAAATCAAATGAGTAGCTACTGGGCAGGGAAAGGAGGTTTGAAGGTAGCTGGGTTTCCTCCAGCTTTGCTGCTGTCCTTCCAGGTACTTGGAGGTACCAGTTGCTCAGTAGCAACTTCCATGGTCAGGGATGGGTATGTTGGACTTGGACTAGGCTGGGCAGGTTCTACAGATAGTGTGATCCCCGGCGGCCCTAGCTAAATGGGAAAAGCCAAGTCCCTTAGCTGTGGGCCTGCTGGCGGGGCAGGCCCTATTTAGTCATGTAGGTGGTTTCAATTGCAAAGTCTTTGCAGCCAGGACTGTTTTCAATCTGGCAAGCTGTGCCCAGAAAAACAGGAGCAGGATGTCAGTGGGAGCCTCCAGAGCTGCTGCAGCACAAACATGGATCAGTCCCTAACAGATAATGTTTCCTTTCTCCAGCTTTTAAGAGAGCCTTGTGGGCCAAGTGAATAGAAATCTTCCTCTCTTATGGGTTGTGGTCTCCAGTTCAGGCAGGTATAACAGGGAAGTGCCTGTTCGCTGCTCCATCAGCTCTGGATGTTCTCCAGATGCCACTGGGGAGAAGTGGTGACTCCTGAGAAAGAAAATATTATGCCCATGAAGGCTCATTGGAGTGATTACCAGCTATCCCACACCTTGGGAAACCAGTGCTATCTGTGGCTCTGCCCTGAGGAAACTAGGTACCGTTTGGATAACGGCCAGGCCTGGGCAAAATGGCCAGGCAGAGCGTGACAAGGGAGCCAGGAGGAAGGAAATGAAGTCAGCCCCCTGATCCACACCAGAGGCACGAGCTCATTACCCCCTGACCACACGCTGCCATGATCTGCGGAGGGAGCTGCCAAACTCAGCAAGGAGCCGGCCGTTCCCGAAGCTCCCTCTCGGGCGCGAGGCAGCCCTTTGCCCAGGGCCCCGTGCGGAGTGGCTCTGGATAAATGCGTAACAGAGAAACCTCCCTGCATGGCCAGCCGCAGCGCAGCATCGAAGCATGGTGATGTGTAGGGACCAGTATGATTCCTCCCAGGCTTCTGTGGTGGCTGATGGATGGCCAAGGCTGAAAATGCTGGGTGGATAGTGATTGCAGAAAATATTTGCATTGTTGAACAGGACATGAAAAGTCATGGGGTTTAAAGGATATATCCACTGAGTACAATCAGTAAGTAGTTGCTTAAGACAGCCTGCTGCTGGGACAACCGAATCACGGCCTCAGGGCAAGAGGGGAGAAGATCCTGTTTCCCACAGATCTGCTGGCAGCAGCCCTGGCTCTGTCCTGAACTCCTGCAGGACCGGGATGACCGCAGCTCCGATCCCGGGGGCTGTGGCTGAGGAAAGAGGAGGTGAGCTCGGAGAGGCGGCTCTGTGGGAGCTTCTGACACCAGGAGATGAGGTGAAAGAGCTGGAGCTTGGCCTTTTCACGACTCTTAGTAGCACTGATTTGTTTGAAGAAGTAGCAGTTGGAAGGAGAGGGAGCGGAGCAGACACAGCTGTAGGGTAGGAGGCCAAAGGAGAAAGAGGCAAGACAAGGGAAGACCACTGCTAGGAAACTCATTCAGCCAAGCCAGCTGCAGATCTCAGGTCGTGGTTTTTTTTTTTTTTTAATTGATTTTCATACTAGCAGACAATTAAGCTGATCTATTTATTTTTTGATGTTTCTGTAGTACTGAGTCATTTCCTGGGGGGCGGGAGGAAAATAGCATTTTTCACAAAGCTTCATAACAGTGTTTTGGCGTTTGGGTTGAGGATTATTTGTCTGTTTGTTTCCTTTCTTTCAATGAAACAGCTACATTTAAAAAAGCATGAAAACAAAAGCCAGAGGTTGACAGCCCCTAAACTTCTGCCAGAGTTGCTCTTTGTTCACAGAAACGGGTGTTCATAATGGTAGCACAAGGCAGCGTACAGGGTGAAGGATGAGACCTGCCAAAGCAGCCAAGCACCAGACTGCCTTGTCATCATATTCCCCCGCAGAGGTTGATGCTTTTTCCAGCTCCTACACACGTCACTGGTGTCGGTGCCCGTCTGCTGCGCAACACGCTGACCTTTCTTCTGGTTTACACATCGAAATGGATTGTTTTGGCAGTGATTTCCGGTTCAGTAAGCCACACGCCTTTGCGCTGTAGTGGACACAGGGCAAAGCTGGCTATTGACCCCAAAGCTTGTGTGTTAGTAATGCTGTTGGTCTAGGGAAGCCTAGAGGTGAGTCTGGATCTTTTTTTTTGCCAGAAAGCTACAAGTAAAATGTGTTAGTTAGATCTTTGACTAATAAAAGTGGTCATCTGCAATCAAGCTAATTTGGTAGAGATTAGAGCCTAATTAAAACCAAAGAAGCAAAGGGGCTGCCAGGCTCAGAGCTAAGCACACACACAGAGCAGCACGCATTGACAACTAAGAGATGCGCCGGCTTTTTGAAATTAAATAGCAGTTAACCACCCTGAAGGAGAAGCCACACCACCCCGAAGCTCCCAAGCATGACCTTCACTCCATCCTGTGCCCAACCCACAACATGCAATTTGTGGGTTGGGCACAGGCGAACCACTGGCCATCATGGTATGAACAGCAAAACCTTCCATTGACTTCAATGAGTCCTGGACCCATCTTGTGGCCTTGTTTGTTTGTTTGTTACACATGTCCTGCAGTACTTCTTGTCCAGAATGTTTTACGCATAGCTTCTCAATGGAGAAGGAAGAAAACATACACTTGCTTTGTGTGACATATTGCTTGTACATCACACAGTTGGCATGAAAGGGAGCATTGCTCTTCATTGAGTGTTGGCGTAATTAAGCTGGAAGTCAAATAGAGCCCATGCAGTTACTTCAGATCCAGAGAGTCTTATATCACTGCAGTATTAACCTGCTAACATCCCTAAAGGGTATGCCATGAAGCCAATGGTGGGAGGAAAGAAAACTTTTAGACGTGTGCTCACTGACCCAATGAATATTGCAGGAAACCACAAAAGGTATGCTGGGACCATGCACAAAGTAAACTTGACCCTGCTTCTACCCCCCAGTTTCTCATGTCTCTTTTCTTGGTGCTGATGCTTGCAAGGGCCCTTAGCACCGCATGATGTGCAGTAACAACTGGAATTAAGTGCTAGCCTGAAGCGCTAACTCTTAGAAGTCAACATGCACATGGTCAACATCAGGCACTTGTAAAACAGCTTGATTTCTTTCAACAGATTGTATTAACCCGTTCTTAACTAAATTGGGGAGGAGCACTGATTTAATGTTTTAAAACAAAAGGAAGCAAGAGGATACTGGTGACTAATTTCCTCCAGACAATATCATGTGGGTCATCTTCCTCATATGTTGTTTGTTTTGCTGATTAGTCTTTAGGTAGATATTCATATATCAACCATTATTTTCCGCTGTGAATTGTGGTTTTCTGCCCAGCCGCAAGTCCAGTTTCCAGAGTAATTGGGAAGCCAACTCCTTTCTAACTACGCAAAAGATGAACTGTGTTTCCTGCAACTTTAATGTCCCTACTGTTACTGGTTGAGTAATAGCCGGACACAACAGTGTCTTCTGTAAGGAAGTATGCCAACAGTTATTGCTTAGAAGTGAATAAAACTTACTTTTTTTTTTAATCTAAAAAAAAGTGTTTTGAATGATTTGAAGCTGCAACAACAGTCCTTTCCAGTCAAAGCTTACCCTTCTCAACAACAGGATGCTCTGCTCTATTTAAGCAAGTAATAATATTGGTTTTAGGCACTACACATGCTTTGCTTCCTGTTGGGGATATTGCACAGAAAACAAATTCACTGCGTATCAGATAACTAATTCACTGCGTATTTACAGATTTTATATACAGAGTTGTTTTCTAATAACATCTGTGTGCAAAGAAAATATGTTTGCAATAAGCTAGCATGATCTGTTTATTGGCTGTACAAGCTACAACAAAATTAAGGAAAGCAGCTTCTAAAAGACTGTGTTGCTCTGTTAGTATTAGCAAAGCCGTGTATATTTAAGGTCTCAATGCTTCTGATTTACGGTCAGAAAAATTTACTGTCACAAAACGTTCATTCTGGTTGTACAAGACCTTTCACCTACAAACTCCCAGTTGCTTAAAAGGCAATTACTGGGAGCAACGGCAAGATTTAGCCTAAGGACTTCTGCATTTGCCCCCTGCTAATGATCTGCTGGGATTCTGTCATCTCCCAAAACATAAGCACAGCAGCAGTAATTCTGATGTCTGTCACTGCTTCCTTACTTATATTAACAGTTTATTTCACGGCTGCCTTCCCAGCTTGCTAAGTTAGTTTCTCCATGTCAGGCTGTACTAGTGAATAGAGAAAGATCCTGAGCTCTCTCTCTTCCAGGGGAAAAAGCACAAGCTCGGCTGAAATCCATGGAGTTGCTCAGCTTTGACCCGGCGTAAGGAGGATCCTCTTCTGCCTTCAGGTAAATGTCCCGGGGCTTTTCTTTCAGCCAGGCAAGCGCTGCTGCTGACATTCTCCTAGAAGCAATTAACGTTTCAATCGTCTCTGCATTTCAGCAATGCGGTTCCTGTCATAGTGCTGAAGCAGTAAGACATGACAGGCAATGCCCCACGCCTCCGAACCGAGAGGCCGTAACGAGATCTTGAGAACTTCCCTTACGGTAGAGGACAGGCTGCATCTCTGCACTGCACATTTAGTGAGATGCTGGGGAAGGAAACGCGTATCAAAGCTGGCCACAACTTTTGGGTATGCATATGTAAATCAAGGCTGTGCTATGGTCTCCATTTTTTTATAGAAACACATAATTTTTTTAATCTATCTATCGATATGTCAGTGGAGGGGTTTTAATCAGAAAGCTATCAACATTTGCAGATGCACAGCATCATTCATCCTCTGAAGTCAAACTGAACATCTGCCAGCCCAGCTAATGGTTTTAACATTTTCCTGCTGGGCTATCCACTGCTGGGAAGAGGAAGGGGGTGTTATGCCACCATCTAACCCCAAGGGCCAGGTTTCCTTGTTAGTCCAAATCAGGAGCCTCCTTTCAGTCCAGTGGAGGGAGAAATAAAATCATGATCAGAAAGGACCATGTTTTTCCCCGATGCCACCAGCTGAAAGGGGCACTGGGTCACAATGAATAGTGCACATAAAGGGGAAAAAGAGGCTCAAGGGGAACCTTGCCATTGAACTTCACCCTTATCCTCTTGCACATGAATTACGGTCCCTGAACGCTTCAGCTCAAGCCGTGTTTAGCTCCTTTAGCACTTACACCCCTTTTCCATCCTATTTGTTCCTTTGGCCAGATCTTTCACTGCGGTTAACTGACCTGGTTTCACTGATTTCTGTGAAGATCTGCCAAGCCTCCCAAGCTGGAGAAGTGGGTCACCATGCATCACCGACACCGGGGCTTTGGGGGGAAGTTGCTTTGAACCTCTCTTAACTGAGGAGCCTTTCTGCTGACACGTGAAGCTGCATTTTCACCTCTGTTTCACCAGACGATGACTGGCTTCCGCAGGAGGAACGCCTGGGAAGCGGTGTGAGGAAAAGGAGGGCCTGCTGACTCAACATCTGTGCGAACCATGCGTACGTTGCTTCAGATAAATTTAACTCAGGACTTAACTCTCTTTTAAAAGCTTCAGACAGAAGAAAACTCCAGCAGATTGTAAAGTCCCCGATGAGGGGGTTATTGCCAAATGGATGCAACGCATCAAGCGCTTACAAGAAACAAATGTGTCCAAGAGGGAGAAATAATCCTTCTGTTAAAAATTACTGCAAACAAAACCGCAAATGTTGCCATCACTGCTGAAATTTCAGCTGTGACAGAGTGGAATTTCCAGCCCTCAAAAAACTGCCTTTTGGCCTAAACTGGGAAGCAGAAACCTTTCTGTTAAAAAAAAAAAGAAAAAAAGAACAAAAGCCACAGGATCTACCCCTTAAACCCACTTTTGTTTTAGACCAGGCTATAATTAGGCCTAGAGCTCTATTTATTAAATTAAATGATCAGCTCTAAAAAGACCCAATCCAGAAAAACAGGAAAGTAACTTACTGGTTATGGCCAATTTTATTCATTTCAATGGAAGTACTGGACTCTTTCAGGTTAAGCACCAGATTAAGTACATAATCCAAATTAATCAAATTTCTGTAAGCAAAAAAATCAATTACATCTTAGTACCACTAAGAAGTGTTTGTACTTTAACCAGTTTCCCTTTTGAAATATAGAGAGTAATAGCAATCTGTGAAAACAGACACCTCCCAGGCTGAGTCACAGAGATGCCTGGAATGAAGAGCAGAGTTCAGGTAGTGACACTTGGCGTAAAACAAAGCAGCCCCACCTCGCCCTAGTACTCCCATATTCTAGTGTAATGCTACTCGCTAGGGTACAGTTGCAAGTGTTTTTCTTAGTATAGTGTGAATGACTCAGCCCAAAAGGGTTTTTTCCTCTGTTCCGCTCGAGTGACTGATGTGCAGGAAGAGGAAAATGATAGGTTTCACACAGGGAGTTTTCCCGTATCTTCCTGAACTTGTCAGACCTTCCTCCTCTGCTTTCTAATGCTGCAATACTTTTACTTCAAGCTGGTAATGGCTATGTTGAGACTGAAAAGGGATGGCTAAGTGGACCAGCAGATGCACAGAGCTATGTACCGTTCTTGGTCCACCTACTCAACAGTGCCTTCACTACTGAATATAACTTCAATGTCCGTATGAAGCTAGTGAGCCCCTGGCCTGAATGCAGCTCTGGCATTTAACGCCGTCGCTGAAAGCCTTGCTGGTGTGTACCAGTGATAGCCTGCGGGAAAGGGGTGTCTTCTTCTAATAACCAGAGCACAGAGAAGATCTGTCAGGCTGGTCACCACTCTGAAGGGTTGTGAGGCATCATCTCCTACGCAGCATTTGTAGAATTCAGTCTTTATGACCTGCTGACAAACATGAGCACCAAGCTCCCTTTTATTATCGAATGAAGCGAAAGTAGCGAGATATTCCAGTTCTTGTGGTCATGGAAGAATAAGGAATGTGTGCTTAGCTGTAGCATGGCACTCAGCAAATTGGGACCGTTGCAGAATTGTTCCAATTACTGCATCATTATATACACGGTTAACACGTGAAAGCCACGGCAGGCAAACATATGCTTTGGGGTTTATCTTCTGCACAAGCCTCTAATCTTTCCTCGGGAAATTACCATGTAGTTTATCAGTACCTTGGCGTTAATTTTTAAAACCTCAAGACTTCAACCAAAAGGAACTGGCCATTTACTGGTTTTCTTTCTTATAAACGTAGTTGTCGTTACCTCATTAACTATTTAGCAGCCTGGCAGGTTACCGCAATGAGCTTGGCTCGGCAGAACCGCAGGGTTGTAACCCCTGAAGGAAAATGTCATTGCTCTCCTTATCTGATACATTTTGCTGAGCAGAGATTTAAAAGCAGCAGTAACGGACCCTTAATAAGATACGTTTGGCAGGAACATAGGAAATAACTATTAAGCTGGTTTACATCTGTCTCCTTTTTCATTCATTTTTGCCATATCTAACCGCATACGTATCATTAAACTGCTATCACGGTAACTTGGATTATTTTGTTTCTGGGTTTATCCTCCACATCACTGTCATTAAATTTCATTACTGCTACTTCACCAGTAAGTAATGAGAGTCTTTTCACCTATGTACCCCGTCTCCTCCAGTCAATGTGATTAGCAGCACCTCTCTTCAAACGCTCATGTCAGACAAAGGTATGAAGAATGACTAGCCCAGCTCCGTTCCATCCGTGTTGCCAGAGAGTTCCTATGTGTAGAGTCTGGTAATTATACATAAAATAGTATGAGATTTTGGAAGATTGGGGCAAATCTGTAGAAAGCTTTATGTACTTCAGAAAAAAACTGTCTTTTGAGTAAACATATTTCCCCTAAAGCACCTCATATATAACAGCAGACGTTGCACAGCAGGTTCAGCAAAAAAAAAGGAGAAAATAGTTATTTTTTTCATAGGATGGTAAATAATTGTGTGGGGTTTTTTTTCCTCTGGTGATGAGAAGATAGATGTTTCATCTGTTTAGAGAAATGTGAGAGTTTGCTTCTGCCGGTCATTTTTCGACGTTCGGGTGTAGCGGGCTGACTCGTGGGGTGTGGGTTGGGGTGGGGTTGGCGTTTTGCCATGCAGCAGTGCACTTGCTGCCCACCCACGGGCAGTGTAAGGGGCTCTCAGAGAGGCTGCCTCAGTCATCCTGGCTGGCCAACAGCCGTAGTGCGTGTCATCTATAGAAAAGAAGGGGTCTGAAAATAAGAATATTAAGTGCTTCTTAAAAAGGCAGGGCTGACCTAAGCGTGGCCCCTGTACTCCGCTCTATTTGTTTGCAACTCTGCAGGTGCTGAGTGTGTTGACTGTATTAGAAGTGGAGAAAGACAACCCGATAAGGACAACTGTGATGTTCTGCGTGTTGGTAGGAATAATCAGTTGCAAAGAAATGGGGTAAAGAGCCAACAGAGAGAGCAGCAGTTGGCTGAAAACATGTGGGGGTTAGAGTGAACTGTGGGATCAATGGGAACCAGCAATGTCATGCAGCTCTTAATTAAAAAAAAAAAAAAGGGAAAAAAAAGACCAATATCATACTGAGATAGATCAGTGAAGTCTATAAGCTGTGAGATCATACTACCATTCTACTCAGCATGAGTAAGGCCACAGATGGGGTACCATATCCAGCTTGAGATTACGCACTTGAGGACAGTTTGTGGGTCAGCTTGAGAGAGGCAAAGAACAGGAATGACTCAGAAACAGAAGTTACAAAGAAAAACTGAAGGAACTGCATTAATCTGAAGAAATGACTGAAGAGAGGTAATGATAAATATGTAAATAGCTGGCTGCTGCAAAAAGGAAAAAGAGACTACTCAATGTTGACTGTAGGTAGAAAAGGTAGTGGTGGGCTTAAATTGTCAAAACATATAGCTTGGAAATCAAGAAAAAAAATTGCCAACAGGAAGAATAGAGACACAATGGAATAGGTTGCCTGAGGTTGCCTCCCAAGAAGCGTTTAAGAACAGGTTAAAACATGTTAGTTAGGCATGGCATGGGTTTGCCTCTAAGCAGGACTGGGAGACCTCCTAAAAGGTCACTCGGTTCTATTTATTATACTTGTGCTTGGATGTAATTGTATTGCTTTTTTAGACATTAAGGACCAAATATAGAAGACATTTGTAGGAAACTTCCCCTAGACTATGAACATCAGGGTTTGATCTTTCAGAAACAACTACTAAAAGGCAACGTGTGGGAATTCAGTTTGCCAGCAAAATGACTCTAAGACAGCGCAGGGGACTCTCTCAGCTCAGTGCCCCCTCTTCTTCTTCCCTCTGTTCCTCAGAATTTCTCCTTGAGCTAAAAAGGTGCCATATTTGTCTTTAAGGAACAGGAACAGTTGTAGGGAGTTGGTGAGGAACAAAGCCAGAACGTGTCTTTCCTGCTGCCTCCTATCGCTTTTCTCACAGAGAGGAGCACCTCTGCTCCTCTGCTTCTACCCCAAACAGCTGCATCTTCCATAGGTCCCACACGCCCAATCCATTCAGCCAGCACTGCGTACGCAGTATACTCGGATTTACCGCAGCACTTTTGGTAGCTTCACCTCTTCCCTCCAAGTTCGTTTTGCCAGGGTATCTGTTCACTCAGCGTTTTCCCCTCTTTGCTGCCAAAGGTCAGGCTGGAGAATTCAAGGTGAGTATTGCAAAAAAAAAAGAGCAGGCTTGGGGCACGCAGCAGTTCTAGAGGTCTTGCTGTTGTTGCTATAGGAGGCAAAAAAAGTGCCCTCAGCATATAGTGACAGGTAAAGTAACCCCCTGCAGCACCGCCAGCGAAGAGGGAACATGTTCCACAGCTCAGTTCCCTGCTTCCTCATGCGCTGATGAAAGCATGTTATCAGAACAAGAGGGGAACAACAGGCTTTATCCTGGCTTTCTCGGGAGAATAGGGGAGGCAACAGCTTAAGGAGAAGGAAGGGAGGAGTGGGTAATGCTTGAGGGTTGGGCTATCTGGTTTCCAGCCTGGCGCCTTGCACTCCAGGTGAAAACATGTGACCTGGTTTTCACATTTATGTCTCTCTCAGTGAGTCCAGGGATGGTCTCAAACTAATGGCATTTTTTGGTTTGCATGATTTGAGAAAACAGTTTCAGTGATGTCGGGAAGAAAAAAATCGATACACCTCCCATAAGAAATGAAAACCACCCTCGGCCCTTCTGTGCTTGTACTTTTAAAAAATGAAATTCAAGCTACTTATAATAGATCTATTTCAGCTGAAGAATACAGTTCAGAGTTTGGATGTGAAGATTGTCTTCATTTGACAGACAGTTGGAAGGGTACACATGCTTCAACAAAGCATTGCTCATTTCTGACAGACAGTAGTATGCATAAGCCTAAATCTACTTTTCTATTTTAATTACATGACCAGTACTCATGAATGGGAGCCTGAGCTTTATCTCCACTGACCTTGAAAATCCCCTGGAGGTTTATGCTGAAATGAAGCATATGTTTTCTGGTGATTTCTAGAAAATGAGGAAACATTAAAAACAGTTGTTATAGTTTTGATTTTTTTTCAGGAAACAATGCGATACACCATCAGAGCTTCCACATTATTTCAGGAGAATTTGGAAGTTCTCCACTTTAGTTCCTGTGACATACATGGGATTTGGCAGCTGTATGCAGATACTCAGACGGGGTTTTCATACATGACAGCCTCTCCCCTGAAAATCTGCACAAGTGTAAACCACATGAACAGTAATTCTGGCTCTTGCTGATAAACCAGATCATCTTAATAGATGAATTATTGTAATGAATGAAATGTACGTCTACACCTTGGTCACATTAATGACTCCGTAGCAGTGTAGACATACACAAACTAGCTTTTAACTGATAGCTTGATTATTGGTCTAGCCACAGCGACACAGCGCTGGCTCCGTCCAGATTTTGTTTGGTAGCAATGCCTCAGTACTTACTCCAGTTTCAGACCTGAACGAAGGCACTAGCCATAGCCTAAATCTAGACGTCCTAAGGAGTCTTTGCAGTGCGCTTGTTACACCCACGCTGAATGCGTGGATGGGAGTGGAGTGTGGATCAGCTGCTCCCTGAAGGTCACCACGGCTGCTGGGAGCCCAGCTGGACGCCAGGGCTCCTAGTGAGCATCCTCGATGTATCAGCAGAATAAAAGTTCTCACCAAGGGATAGTATAGAAAAAAGGTGGACAAGGACATGAATGCAAAGAGAAATACACCTACGTGAATGTGCTCAGCGGGAACTAATCTGCCTTTCACCCCAAATATTGAGTGACTGCAAGGTAGATGGATAAAATGGTTTTGATGTGGTTTTCTACAATTAGTATTTCTTTCTTTTTTTTTCCTTTTGCTATAGGTTTTCTATTGTTTTTCTTTTTTTCTCTCTCTTTCATGCACTGAAATATCCATGTCTTACTATTTTTCACACTTCTTTTCCTTAAGACTTTCACTACACTTCATCTCAGTTCTTCCCAGTATAGCCATGCAAATTTACAACCCCTTTCATTTCCCATGACACTGCTTACATTCAGTAACGTTATAAGTTGCCAGGTTATGCAGCCATCCTCCCCGCCACTCCCAAATGACTCTAGACTGCTCTTCCCTTGAGGACTAAACTAGATTGGGATTTATTAAACCCTTAGCCCCCTGTTTGAACGATATATGGCCTCAGGCAGTAGGAACGAAGGTGAATGCACACTGCTTCTTTCTAAAGGCACAGTAAACCATGCTACAGAGTGCCCTGCCCCAGGCATTCCTAAACTGTCTTGTCCTGTGTCAGCAAGATGCCTTAAGAGCTCCCTATAGAGATTTCACTGCTCCATTCTCCCTCTGCTCCCACGCTGTGCATTTCAATACAATAAGGAAAGGATTCATCCTTAATTGAAATTCCTTTCATCAGCCCAGATATAGCCTGAACAAAGATACTGACATGAAAAAGCAGTCAAGAACATATCTTTAAAATGTCAATTTGCCAGTGACAGGCATAAAATGTAGTCACTGCAAACCAAGACTCTAAACCCTCACTGTATATCACATAGCTGCCACGTTGTTCCCCCGTTATCCCTCCTGTAAGTTTTGATGTTTGTACATCTTTGTTTTCCTTTCCACATTCTTCTCATACTGTATTCACAGCAAATCTGAGGATAGCTGAGTCTTGATTAAACTCCTGCAAACCTTAAAAAAAGCTCTTTTAAACCCTGAATAGTGTCATTTATCTTAGACTCATACTTCTGAAGAAATCGATCATTCAAGCTCTGTGGGTTTTCTCTACTATTTTTTCCTTTTTTTATTCATGCTGGTAAAGTAATTGATGCACTTTTGTCCATATAGACCTGCAAGTTTAATGCTACATGGGTTTACGTCGCAGGAAATTGCTACGATCTTGCTCAGCTGCAGAAAGAGAAATAAGAAATTAAAGTTCTTTCCACTGGCACAATGCAGGGAAGGATACACCCGACAGAAAAAACAGAAGTATGGGCCATCTACTGAAGGCTATATTTAGTTTGCTTACCCTGGGTGACTAATTTAGGTGTTCACATCTTAAAGACTCGACTACAGAGACCAGGGTCTGGCACTCTGGCAGCTTGCGTGATTGGAAACATTCACCACCCTCTCGAGCTTCAAGGCCACGCTAAGCACGAGGGGCAGCTTAAGCTCTCTGCAAAGGAGGTTCGCTGTGTCGGACTGCCAAGGGTGGATGAAGAGCCACGGCCCCAGTGCTGGCTTTGTTTAGGGCAGCATCTTGGAAAGGAACACAGTGTGCTGCTGCCAACGGGGAGGCTGGTCTCTGTGGGGTGGAGGACCTGTCATGTCCCAGGAGTAGCAGTTACTGCCCTGGCTCTCCCTTCCTCCTGGCAGGAGAAGGAGCAGCAAGGCCAGTCCTCAGGGGCTCGGTGGCTGCCTCTCCTCCCTCGCTCCATCCTGTCCCTCTACTCTCCACTTCCTCTGCAGCAGTGATTTAGCATCAGCCTGGCACCGGTTTGCTGGGGGCAGTAAATTTTACATACCTGTCTGAGAAACCTGAAACTGGCTCTATGTTTCTAAAGAGCTGCTCACTTCAAAAAATTTGAATTAAAGTTACCGGCACTTTTTGTTACTCCTTATTAGTGCCTAGAGTTTTACCTGTGAAGCTAAGGAAAAGACGACCAAAAGCTAAAATCCAATTATCTAACTAAAGACAAGCAAATGGAAGAATACGTGAGACGCTGCCGGTCAAAGTGCATAATGAAGGTATCACTTTCAAATCCCGATTCCCTACCAGCTTTGGCTGTGTTGCAGGTTCTTTCTTGGGGCCTCTCCAATACATCCCTGTCATATGATCCCTCTTTTTTTTTATTAACTCCACTGGCTAATGCTGTGCCTGTAGCACATCCCATGCAGTGTTCTTGACTTCATTTACAAGATTTTCACAGTGTGTCCTCAGGCAACATTTCATCTTCTTCCCACTAGCACAAGAGGGATATATTTCTCCAGTAAGTTCTTGATGCCACCATCTGTTGCCCATGCATTGTCTTATTCAGACACACTACTTCCCACCACATCTGCTTCTCTTGTGTCCTCCCAGGGTCCTCTTCCACCCCCAGAGCAAATTAATTTTTCTTTTTCAAGTCCTTCCTTCAAGCACACCTTTTCCCAGAAACTGCAAAGAACATGACAGTGACTTGGCTGATGAGAACACAGCCAAATACGCTGATTAACAGTGCTTCATCATTTCCCCTACACCTCAGTTTGGTAGAGTACAGTGTGATCTCGTGCCATGTGCTTCAGCTGGGCGAGATACTGCCTTTCAGTGTTGCTACTGCTTTGACATATTCTAGAACACACTTGGGATATACACATACTAACTTACATGAGCAATAAGAAACAATACTTGCACTCTTCACGTACTATTTGTCTAGGGGATAAGCATTGAGGATCTTCCTAGTCGGAACTTGGCATTTGTAACCAGTCCTGCAATCGGATGATGGCTGCACGTGTGCAGGTATGAGATGCGGACTGTTTATCCAGCTGTAACCGTCACGCAGTTGGAAAGCGGCAGCAGGAAGTTAGGCATGGTTAATGTTTAAGATACATAATCTTCACAGTGCTGCTGCCAGGTGTCTTCTTTGGCTTCAGCCTCACTGTCTTCTCGCCTATTCTTTTCTCTATCTAGTGTTCAGGAAAAGGAAGTGGAGTGCAAAGGGCTCTGCCCTTGTAACAGGCATGGTGAGACTGCAGGACATGGTGGAAATAATCAAGGCATAACCAACCACTGTGTGCTCCGTTTTTTATATTTACCTTTTTGGTAGCTATTTGAAGATTTTCCCTGCTCACCTGAGGCATCTTTCTAGGTCCATCAGCAGCTAATTAAAAGCCGATAGTGAAAGTCTCATAGATAACACATTTTCCTGTGGGTTACTTCCCATCTCTTAGTGGGCTTGACAATTTGTTTATTATTAAACGCTTGCATATTCTACCCTTGCAGACCATATATTAACATTTAGCAATGAAGCAGGGTACTTCACGGAGTCTTAGTGTTATGTTAGTTACAAGGCACAGCAGTAGGGAGATCTGTATTTACAGATCATTAAAAAGATGAGTTCTGCATTAAGAACAAGAATAAGCAGAAATACTTGTTTTTCTTGAGCATTTTCACAGTATTTGGTCAAGTGAAAACTATGCAGACACCTGCTGGCCGCAAAACGAAAAGGAGAAGAAAGAGCAGAGGGAAGGATGGGGTTGGGGGAGAAGAGAGATGAGACAAGAAGGACCCGCTGGACTGAAGCAGTAGTATTGAGGGGAACACACAGAGAAAAGACCCAAAACAGCCATTCTTCAAGTAGCAATTTCAGCTGTTGAGCATGAGAACTACTGGCACATTCGCCATCCGATGTCTTTCTGTGCCCACCATAGCTGAGTACCTGGGCGTAATGACATCAGAAGATTTGCACATCCGGGAAACATCCTCATCCCAGGCTGAAGGAAGGAGGGAGCAAGCTATGAGGAACCAAAGCTATCTATGGTGGTGAAGTACCCAGCATGGTTGTTTGGTGGGCTAGTGTGATCAGTACAGCTCTAAGATTTGTCTAAAATGTTAGAACAAACCAAGCAGCACCAGGAACAGGGTGTGTGTGAGAGGCACGAAGCTGGCTGTGCCCAACTCTCCACAGCCACCCCTTCAGCCCAGCAAGCTGCAACCCAACCCCCCAGGACTACTGTGGAACCTGGAAGGTTAGAGAAATGGCTGCCACTGAAGCAGCACACAAATGCATGGCTTAAAATTATCTTAATTTTCACTCTCTTAAGCACTTGTTCATTACAGGTCCCCTCTGACAACTCAGGATACAGGATAAACAATAAATGAGTCCTAATTTTAATTCCTGGTTGCTTTACTTTATTGAGCTACAAACTCATGGACACTGTGTTTTCAGCTTGCCATGATGGCAGAAGTATTCAGGAACTCCTTTTTCCTACTTTTCCATCCTTCTCATGTGGTATCATTTCCATTTCAGTCACTCCCTCTTGCTCCTTTCTTCATTTTGTTCTTCAAGACACTGGCAAATGCTACCTTTCTTGAGGAGGCACCCACTATGCAGGAACTATTTTATTGTACAAGAGATGGACTGAGATGAATGTAAACTACAGAGAGCGTATGATGAGAACAATGAAGAAACTCTTAACTAACACTTAACTATAATTCTTAACACCTCTTAAATCTTAACTAATGAGGTTTGCACAGCCCAGTTCACTCGAGGAGCAAATTACATGACACTTCCCCTTGGATTCAAAGAGGACACTTTCATCTCACTACTATAAACATGACCTAACGAAGGACCAGGGTGGAGCATGGGAAATACTGTCCATTTAATTGTCTATTTTTTGGAGTAGCAATCTACTTATGATATAACAGCCTCTGCTGTCTGGCTCCAGGCGAGTCATGCTGCTTTTGAGAGGGTTCTGAGAAATGTTACTTTCAGTTGGTGGGGCATGCTGGAATTCCAGCTCTTATCTTGGTTTCAGTGTGTGTACAATGAGAGGGACGCGTAGCGGCAGCACTAGACAGGCTTTTCTCAGATCTCATCAACCAAATCACTTCTCAGGGTATATCCAGGGTTTTCTCAGGGTTGTATCAGTCTTCCTGTAGAATATCAACAGTGCCTCTTGTAACAGCATAGGTGGAGCTTGAGGACATTTGTGTTCCCCAAGGAATTTCACAGGGTTCCTCATTTATCTGTTCTGGATTTTCTTTATCCAGATTTTTCTATCACATTCTATAGAGTAGGAGTCCCTTTCAACATTTCATCAGATGTCCGAACAGCCCGTACATGGGGCGCGTTGGCTCTGTCTCTGCCACCTGAAGGAACTCAGTGTCAGCAGATGGGACATGCTTCGTTACCCTACTCCACCACTGGGGCCTCTCACCCTCCCAGCGGGACATGCCTGGGACACATGTAATTAACTGGGTATTCTCTGTCCTCTGGAAGAAACAGTGCGTCCATGCCTGAGGCCACATGTTCAAGCTGTTTAGAGATACACAGCCTTTATTTCCTCCCTTAACAGTCAGTGTAGACACAACTATTGCTGGATGAATTTAGGATTTCTAAAATTCCCATTGTTAGCAAAACTAAATGGAAGATTGATGTGGATGGGGGTTGGTCCTACTTTTGACATTCCAAAGACAAAGGAATATCATGCATGACTGACTCTTTTGTATACAGGTTTTGAACTAACTTTCTTAGAGCTGGCAAATGCTAGCACTGAAAATGAAGTTTCTCTCAGGCTTGTCATTAATGAAATGACCTCAGCTCAATGTTCTTCTTGAGTTTTGGAACTTTGTTCTTCACAGGTAGCAGATCAGGTAATGGACACACATTAGCAGAGCACCATGAAGGGGTGGATGCGCATGGCATACCTGAAGTCAAGACACTGGTTGGATGTACATGAATTACACGGCAAGTACAGCTGCATGGGTGTAATTTTGATTATATTTTCACTTGGGCTGTTTACAGCTAACGCTACACTACAGGTTTTTTTCAGCAAGCACACAGTGCTGGTTAATTAATTGAAGTGTATAGTCATAACCAGTTTTAGTAACAGAATGTTACACTTAAGTATGTCCAGTTGTCTTTTGCCTGCGATCTTCTTTGTGCTCTTCTCGATCAATGTCTTGCAGACACTACCATGACCAGTGCTGCCATGTGCTCTAATGATTTGTTAATTTCTTCAATGAACGATTTGGGATATGGGTTATTAGCCTTATTTTCTAAGGAAATGAGGCTTCCACAATGGCACAGTATCTCTAAGTTCTCTGTGGGATCTCTTGAAACTGCTGACCAATTTCAGCCAAATCTAACAAAGATACAGAGGTTTCCGTAACTTTCAAGCCTGGGACACACGGCACGCTTGACACCAGGAGAGCGGAGCTTGGGACGCTGCAGCTGAGGAGCAGCTCTACGCACCCTTCTGCAACCTACATCGGCAATTCTCTAGGAGTGAGACTGAAGGCCATCGGGCACCCCTCATCCGGGCTTGCCAGAGAGCAGCCTGCCATGCCCCGGAGAGCTCCCCGTGACCGGCACCCTGGGCCCGCCATGCCACGCTGTGAGGGATGAGCGCGGCCTGAGCAGCGAACAGCCCTTCCTTTCCTCAGGGTGACCCGAGCACGCGGGAGCAGGAGGGCTCGGGAACAGCGCCAGAGGATCCCGAAGGCTGCGGGAGGGCAGAGGCCGCCCCGAGAAGGGCAGAGCGGCCCCGAATGTGAACACCG
>NW_010548155.1:0-573 GCF_000687285.1 Phaethon lepturus
TGATTTTTCAAATAGGATAGAGAGTGTCTTGGCAACTGCATCAGCCAATTTCCTCAGGACTCTGGGATGCATCTTGTCAGGTCCCATAGACTTGTTTACATTTAGGTTCCTCAGGTGGTCTTGAACGTGATCTTCTCTTACCATGGGAGGGACTTTGCTCCTGCAGTCCCTGTCTTGCAGTCCATTCCCTTGAGAGGTGTGAGAAGAGTCATTGCCAATGAAGACTGAGGCAAAGAATTTGTTGAGTACTTCAGCCTTCTCCTCATCTGTTGTTACCAGTCTGTCAGTCTTGCTCATCAAGTAAGATGATGAGCTTTCCTTGACCTTCCTTTTCTGGCTGACATACCTGTAAAAACCCTTCTTATTATTCTTTGCATCCCTTGCCAAGTTCAGCTCCAGCCACGCCTTGGGCCTCCTGACCCCATGCCTACACAACCAGGCAGTGTCCCTGTACTCTTCCCAGGACACCTGTCCTTGCTTCCACTGCCTGTGCATTTGCTTCTTGCCCTTTAGTTTGACCAGCAGGTCTCAACTCATCTATTCCAGTCTCTGGCCTTCCTTTCCTGATTTCTT
>NW_010548156.1:0-4390 GCF_000687285.1 Phaethon lepturus
AATATATTAATAAATAAATATATTATTGTGATTATATATTTATATGTTAATACATTTATACACTGAGTGAGTTAGCATCATTGTAAATGAAAGAATAAACATTCATTGTGATTTGGTTAAAGTGTCAAAAATCTCAATTAAAATGACAATGAATTCCTGGCTCCACATATTAAAGTGTGCTCCTCTTTTTGCCCATAACAAAATTTTGAGTATAATACAAACAGGGAGGTGTTTTAGCACAAGCCCCTTTCTTTTCATCATTCTCCTCCCCTCTCTTTCCATTATTTCCCACAACAGTTAACATCTTCTTAGGCACATGCACACGTGGTTGTTTGCTTAAAAGTATTTTTCTTCTAAATTCTTTAATGTATCTACATTGAGTATGTCAAAAACAAAGCTGAAGTAGCAGTAAGAGCTGCATTAGGTATCAGTGAGGATTATGTAGGTTCTTCCTTATTCAATTATTCCTACAAGCTCAAAATATCTGCATCTTCAAAATACTTGCATGGACCCATCAAAACTACTATCATTTAATTCACACAATTTGTTCATATTTAGAAACCAGTATTAAGGCTGGTTAATCATTAATACTGCACTGGTCTAGCTATTTCATAACTCTTCAGGTAAAGTTTCTCTGCTGTACACTCTGCATACATACTGAAACAGAATGTGCCATCTGTTCTCTCACTTTCTCTGAAACTAAAATTATACCAATTTTATATAAATATATAAATAAAATCTATTACGAGGAAGTGGGTTACAACTATTTTCCTAACTTTTCTAACTTTCATAGAACCATGAAATTATATTGAGATGTTATTTGATTAATTGATTCAGTATTGTTTCTGAGGACTAATTACATTCAATAATCGTTTCCCTATACAAATAATGATTGCCAGTTTATATTAGATCTAATAGAATTAGGTGTACAAGTACTGTACATCAAGTCTTATTATGATCTTGTGATTAAAAGCATGCAGTCTGAGCTCAGTTGTGGTGTAAATGAACACATTTGTACATTCTATGATGTCAAGTTCTCTCATTTGTTTACAATAAGGTATATATCCCTGAGAAATGCATACAGTCAAGACTTGTTTCTCTTTTTAGTTCTGTAAATAAATCCTTGGGGTTTTTTGTTGCTGTTGTTTTAATTAAGCTTACAAGAGGTGATGAAGAATTAGTGTCATCTGAGTTGACATGGTAGATTAGTTGGCATTTTCATGATCCCTAATCTGTCCTCCTGAGAACACTATTATATATATTATTGTATATGGAAACAATCATAATATATTCAGTCTAAGTTTTACAGCAAATATTTCCCAAACATGTAATTAATAAATATTGACTAAGTTTGAATTATAGAAATGTCAGATTTTTCTACTGTTGGACTTATTCTATTCTGGTAGAATGCCAGTGGTTTCATCTTTTTTAAAAATTAAATTTGGAATGTTATTAACTTTTAACGGACGTTATCCTCTGCCTTCTTTTTCCCTTTAGCCTACATGATAAAGCAATATTTTATAATACATATTTCCAGAATATTCCACAAAACTCTGGCAAATATGGGAAGAGAGAGTTTTTCCTTTATAATTCTGCCTGTTGAGTACAAATGATATAGTAGAAATTAAATGCCTGCCTATGTATGTTTTTGTAGATAAGTATAAATTCTGCATATACTTTTTGCAGACAGGCACATATTTTGTAAATATGCATACATAAACACATATCTAATCATACATACAGTACAAATAGAATTATATAGAAATAAATTGTATGCAGGGCAACAGCATACATACATGTGTTCTTTCATGCACGTGTGTATGAGGAGTGTGACATGTGACCTCTCTCCTTATACACTTACAAGTTTCTTAATAGGAATAGTATTAGAATACCTACAGGGAATTTCCCAAAGAAAAATTAATCTCAATGCAAATACTTGAGAGCTACAAAAATTATATTTTTTCTACAAATACTGGTCTGTCTTTCAAAAAGCTACTGCTTGGAATAAGTATATGTAGACTAACTTTCTAAATTTAAATTTTTAGAGACAATGTTATGCAAAGTTATAACCTAGTGTAGGTGTCTTAACTCTGGAAATTTTTTTCCCTGTCTGTAAAGTTAGTACCATTCAGGAATACTCATATTCTATTGCCTATGGGAATACAACCTGTTTGAAGCTCACAGGCAGTGCAGAGATATTTGTATTTGGTCTCGAATACTGACCAGCAATGAATTGCTCTAAACAGGAGAACACTTTGCTGGAATAATGATGGAGCTATTGGTAACCTTCAACTTGTTCAGCCATCCCTTAACATCAATAAACTTGACAGAGGTCCACTTCGTTCACTTTTCAGTTCATGCTGATCAATATCAAATAAAACAAGTCTTCCATAACAAATGGTTCCAACTTACTTAAAGTGAGTACTCTCTGAATTTTCCTTCATTCACACCTACAGTAACAATTATGTTAACTGTTAGAAGGCTGTTAGAATCTGACTGTTAGAATCTGAAAAAAAGGAAAATTGCATAGTTAAAATACTTATCCAAACATATACATGTTTATTGGTATAAAGTATTGCCTTCTGCAGTATAAATTACAACAGTTCTTCAGTGTTTTTCTTTTTTCCAATGAACTGGTGAAATCAAGAAATAAAGACATTATCTTCCTAAATTTTTGTCGTCTTTACCCTTGGACAAGATGGGGACCATATATATGTTTAGGGGGGTTCTTATCAATAAGGTTGGTCATATTTGTGCATTCTATAAACATAAAAATTCTTAGCATAAAATTTGCCTTTTATGTTATGCTTATGCATAGCTCTTCTAATTATTTAACTTTGCTGGTACTAATCATTTTCTGTAACCAATAGCTGGCACAAGACATTTAATGCTCCATTCTAATACGAATTAACCCATAACTTGCAACTGCTCCAACTGTGGTCAGGTCTTGTGCTTTATAAACCAAAATGCATACTTGGATGCTGACTGTCATGATCTGCACCCTAATTTGTCACTGGCTTCTCTACTATAGGTAGCTTATTAATCAAAAGGACTATAACAAATATGATGCCCCTGAAGCAAGGATTTGAAATGGAAAACATCAGCTTTGTTCTTGAAAAGCAGTTCTCACATTTCTCAGCTGAAACTTTTGCACTGGACTATATAAATTGTCATTTGCTTAAAACCAAACCAAGGTGTTTATTTCTTTGATAACCTTACTTGTAAGCCAAACAGTTTTAGTACTGTAGGATGTTAAATGTCCATATCTGTAGGTAGAATGGGATAGGACTTTTTAGGATGGCACTAATTATCCTGACATACTTGTGTCTGAACTTCTTCTGTGTATGCAGGTGGTATACCCTACAAATTCTGCTTTCTCCTCTAAAAATAGTTTCCTTGGTTGTGATTTTAAGAAACCCCTTCTATTAAACTGTTCAGCTGACACAGCTTGACACAATACATCACAGACGAATATATCAACCTGAAGAACATAAAATGCATTTTGAAAGCTGTTGCTTGAAATTCTGGATTGTATGCCTGTCATGGCTGTCATTCTCTTTAAATCTGCTAATTGAAGACAGTTGTCCAATGCTTTTAAACTTTGATTTTGCTTTGTATTGTACACCCTTACCAGCAGTGCCTGAATTCTCCCATTCTGCTCCTTAAAATTACTTTCATTCCTAAAATGCATAAACCTTTCACAAAATGCTCACTGGCAATCTGACTTGGCAGGAAACTCTTTCATTTAAGTGCTTAATGCTCAGTCTTTCTATTTTTGCTGCTTTATTGCCAGCTTTTTTCCCCCTTTCTCTTTTTTTAGATACTTGAGAAATATTGTACATGTATATTGTGCTTTTTTAGGTTAACATCTATCAATATAGGTTAGTATCAGAAATTACCTAAATAATTTTTTAATTCATAAGGAAAATCAGACATGTAGTCTGTTTATATTTTGGCCTGAGCATGGGAAAAAGATCTCCCTGACCTTGCAATCTCCATTTTTGATGGAATGATTTAACAAAAATTTATCATTCTGAATCTACTTGGGGAAAAAAAAAAGTAATTTGCTACTGCATCCAGTATTATCCTCCTTGAAATAATATGATTCAGAATTCAATTAAAGACAGTTTTTAAGTGAATAAGGCTGTGATAACAAAAACATAGCATAGAGTATGAAATATTTTGCAAAAATCAGTATTACAATAAAGGCACAAATTAGATTGTAGAAGCATTCTTAATATAATAATTGAAGACATTCCAGTGTTATTTTCACAGTGGGTTCTCATAGACATAAACAAGACTGTAAGAAACTTCATAACATGTAAGATATTTTACAGGATGTGCTCAGTATCTTCCAAGTCTGTCTTTTTAGCATAAGAAAACAGCAGGA
>NW_010548156.1:4421-18286 GCF_000687285.1 Phaethon lepturus
CATTCAATTCGAGAATCTCATTACATTATTTTCTGAAGAGGTAGGTAAAAATGCATATTAAAATATTATGACCAGGCTGAAGAGAGTATATAGAAAAAGTAAGACAGCTTTTGGCTCTTGAAACATAGGCAGGAACATGAAACGACACATTTTTTCTGAGTTAGGAAAGTTAAGTTTTTCAATTTAAAAATATGTTATCATATATGTTAGTAGAGACACTACAGAATGCTTTTCTGACTGCTGAACAAGTTACATGCATGATTTTTCACTCTTTCTGTGCAGACACATCGTCCAAGCTCCATGGTTTTTTTCTTTCCTTAAGTACTCTGTATTTATATACTCTGTTCTTAAGTGCTCTGTACCTATGCCTACAAACAGGACTTAGGAACCTTAATTAAATGACAAAATTAGTGACACAGAAAGTCTTATCTTTGCTCTTTTTCATAGAATCATAGAATCACATAGAATAGTTTGGGTTGGACGGGACCTTTAAAGGTCATCTAGTCCAGCTCCCCTGCTATGGCCAGAGGGCATCTTCAACTAAAGCAGGTTGCTCAGAGCCCCGTCCAACCTGACCTTGAATATTACCAGGGATAAGGCATCTACCTCTCTGAACAACCCGTTCTAATGTTTCACCACCCTCATTGTGAAAAACTTCTACTTAGATCTCATAAAAATCTACCCTCTTTTAGTTTTAAAACCATTACCCCTTGTGCTATTGCAACAGGCCCCACTAAAAAGTCCTCATCTTTCTTGTAAGCCCCCTTGAAGTACTGGAAGGCTGCAATAAGGTCTCCCCAGAGCCTTCTCCATTCCAGACTGAACAATCCCAGCTCTCTCAGTCTGTCTTCTTAGGAGAGGCGTTCCATCCCTCTGATCATTTTGGTGGCCCTCCTTTGGACCCTCTCCAACAGGTCCATGTCTTTCCTGTGCTGCGGGCTCCAGAGCTGGATGCAGTACTCCAGGTGCGGCATCACCAGAGTGGAGCAGAGGGGCAGAATCACCTCCCTCGACCTGCTGGCCACACTTCTTTGGACGCAGCCCAGGACATAGTTGGCCTTCTGGCTGCAAGCACACATTTCTGGCTCATGTCCACCAGGACCCCCAAGTCCTTCTTGGCAGGGCTGCTTTCAATCTCTTCAACTCCCAGCCTTCAACCCTGTGTATTGGTGGTTGCCCCAACCCAGGCACAGGACCCTGCACTTGGCCTTGTTGAATCTCATGAGGTTCACACAGGACCATTCCTTGAGCTTGTCCAGGTCCCTCTGGACGGCATCCCATCTCTCAGGTGTGTCAGCTGCACCACTCAACTTGATGTCATCTGCAAACTTACTGTGGGCGCACTCAATCCCACTCTCTATGTCATTGATGAAGATATTAAAAAGTACTTGTCTCAATATGGACCCCCGAGGGACACCGCTAGTCACCAGTCTCCACCTGGACATTAAGCCATTGACCACTGCCCTCGGGATGTGAACATCTAACCAATTCCTCATCCACTCAACCATGAACTCATCAAATCCCTATCTCTCCAGTTTAGAGAGAAGGATGTTGTGGGGGATCTTGTCAAAGGTCTTAGAGAAGTCCAGAAAGATGACATCAGTAGCTCTTTCATTGTCTGCTGATGTGGTCACTCCATCAAAGAAGGCCAACTAGATTGGTCAGGCAGGACTTTCCGTTGGTGGAGATATGCTAGCTGCCTCAAATCACCTCCCCGTCTTCCATAACTTCTGTGCCTCCACACTGTGCCTTAGCATAGTTTCTAGGAGGATCTGTTTCATGATCTTCCCAGGCACAGAGTTCAGGCTGACGGGTTGGTAGTTCCCAGGATCGCCCTTGCTATCCTTTTTAAAAGTGGGTGCAATGTTTCCCTTTTTCCCCAATCTCCAGGGACTCCACCTGACTGCCATGACTTGTCAAATATCACGGGGAGTGGCTTGACAACTACGTCAGCCATTTCCCTCAGGACTCTGGGATGCATCTTGTCAGGTCCCATAGGCTTGTGTATGTTCAGGTTTCTCAGGTGGTCTTGAACCTGATCTTCTCTTACAGTGAAAGTATTTTTCTCCTACAGTCCCCATACTGCAGTCCATTCCCTCAAGAGCTCTGGGAAGAGACACTGTCAATGAAGACTGAGGCAAAAAAGTTGTTGAGTACCTCTGCTTTCTCCTCATCCATTGTTACCAGACTTTTTGTGCCAGAATTGTACAAGAAGGTGGATTGTAAACATTTCTTTCATGTGTCCCAGCTTTATACTTTATGAGGGTTTCATGGCTACAATGAAAGTATTTCAGCTATTTTCAGAAAAGAATTAAGATATTTTCAGACTCAAATACATAGATCAGATAATTTCAGAACAGTGCATGCTTATCTTTTTAACATTAAAGAAAATAATTTTCAAGACAACAGAAAAAACAAAAAATCATTATCTGCAAAGGGGAATAAAAGAGAAGACAGGTAATGATAAACTATAATGATGATACCCTCATTTCCCAGAAAATTATGGAACAAATATTTAAATTACTAGAAAACATGGAAATTAAAACAAGGAAATGAGAAAAATATATAATTATTTCTGTTGACTTTATACTCTGTGATATTTTTGAAATAAAGGAAAAGAAATGGGTATTGCATAGAATTACAAGCTGGTGGTACAAACCTGGGTGTAAAACAGAATCCAGACGATAGCTACTCGTGCTCCACTTTTGGGCTTGTACTTTTTCAGTGGGTGCCTTAAATGTCTGTATGACTCAAACAGAACTTAACATTTCACTAATGATTTTTAAGTGCAGTGGTTTAATTTGTCGCTACTAGTAAGATGGGAGAGGAGACAGTATTGTGAAGAATCTTATTTTGGAAAATTTACTTAAGAAAATTATTAATATTAAAAAGTCAAGTGTGAAAAATACATGGAAAAGAATAATAAACTAGCTCTGTGGGTTAGAGATGTAGTATTGCTAGCTACCAGTGTTTTAGAACACAATCTTGATGTCATATTTCTGAACATAGTTGGATTGTGCAATGTTGCAGAAATAGTAAATATGATATCATGTTGCAACATTGTCTGAACTCCAGTCAAATTCAATTCACCTAGTCTTAAATGACTACAATGACAGCATCTACTTCTGCAAAAGTAATCCTAGGTTCCTTTAGTCATTGTAGGCTTCTTCAGAGGATGTCCAAGACAGGTAACATGAATCACTCTCTGAAGACACTTGCTTCTGTTTATTTTCTATGAAGGGCGCATAAGGAAATCAGCTTGGATTCAGATGACTAAATTTCAGACAACATATTTCTCTTTCTGCCTATCTTCAGGCATGAAACAATTCCTCTACACTTTTTGGTGTTTGTATGACCCTTCTTTGGCATTAAATTCAAGAAGAAAGTCCAAAAGACAGAAATGTACATGTACTTTATTTGGGAATGCAGGTAGGCTAAGTATCTTTTTTTCATCCCATGCAGTCCTTTTTTTCAAGATTTCCAACGTTACAACTGCTACCCAGTGCTGGTATAGAAAATGAAGACTTGATAGTGATACCTGCCTTCTGCCTCTGTTCTTGGACAGCTCTCAAGTAGCCTGTTAAATTAACTTTCATTACCAGACTAACATATGACAGCATGTGTGGAGCCAGTAGGAGAGACTCTTTTAATTGCTTAAAGTGTTTTTGATTGATAGGACAAAATAATGACTGAGTTAAATAACTGAAAACGTAAAGATGATTTCTTGTTGAAAATATTTTGTATTGTTATAGAGAGGTCTAAACAGTATAAGGAGATGATACATAAAGTTTTACATGCAAAAGATAATTGTCTAAAATAGCAATGCAGTACTTATTTGTGATTTTCTTTGCTGAGAGAAAATCACAGCTGTTAGTGAAATAGAAATAAGAAAGCTACAAAAAGAGTTTTGAAAACACTTCTTTCTTACACAGTAAGTTGAACAAGCAGCAAATGAGGTCAAAAGGGCCAAATAATTGAAAATGAGACTACTTTTGTAAGATAAACAAGGTTAAAGTTGGAAAGCACATAGGATACCATTATTATAATATCATTAAGTTTGAAATGCTGATGGGGTCCTGTAGAGAGGTCAACAAACACAAAGATATTGCACTGTAAGAAAAGCTGACTTGGAGGAAATGTGAAACAAGTTGAATAAAAATGGCTGAAATTCAATAATTCATGACAAATCAAGAGTGGAATAGGGAGAATCTATTCTTGGTAGGTCATGTTAGACAAAAAAAAAAAAAAGCCATGTAAGCATAAATAAATGCATAAAGTTAAAAGAGTAGCAGAAACAATGTGGTCAAGCCACAGGGTTTAAGTCCTTGTGTGACAGAGAACTGCATAAGAGAGAAAAAAATTGCAGATCATTTAAAGGAGTTTTAGAAGCTTTAAGGATAGTGAAAAAAATTAGGCAGAGTAAGAAGAAATTACAAAAGTAAATTTCAGGACATATATAGAAGAAATCTCAAGTATTCTTTAAACAGGGAAGGACAAATTGTAGTTTCATTCAAATAATTTTAAATCCAGAATAATGATGCTGAAGTCAATATACTTACACCAGATTTACACCAAGTAATAGAATAAAAAATCTAGTACTGTCCATTATGTATAACCAGTTAACCTTTTAATTACGGCCCATTCCCATATCCCCAGAGCGATATGAGAACTCACTTTCTAAGAAGCTCTTGCTGATCCACTATCCTCTATGCCATTGCTGATTTTTCTGCATAATGGGAAGAGAAGAAAAATAAATTGTGGAATTGTTCACTGATATCTTACCTTTATCTGTTCTTTTTTTGTTATTTTATTTCATAGTTCTTTATTTTATTTTAATCTATCTTGGAAAGGAAGAGAGAATGAGTCACTCTTTATGGCAGATAACATATGTAATGTTGACTTCAATCTTGTTCTTCCATTGGAAATATCCACAATTTATTTCATGATCTATTATGTACCAGATGCATAGATTTTTCTTCTATCCTGGTATATTTCTAGCACCCATAGGCTGAAATATACGGCCTTTATATTGTAAGCTAAGGGTGCACTAAAATATATAATCACAGAAGAAAAATAAACAAGACTGACTTTCAAACAGTAAGTGTTTAAAAACTTAAGTGACAAGCATATGGCTGACTCGGCCTCTCATGCTTCGATGTTGCTAATGTACAGTCAATAAGGACCTGATACGAGAACGGTGGGGACTATGAGATAAGGCTGCAAAACACAAGAGAAATAAAAAAAAGTTATTTGATTTTTCAAGGCTGTCATAGAATCTCGTGGCACCTGGAAGGAAAAAATGGCTGCTGGTTTCTTAAATTAAATTTTCATTTTACACTTCTTACACTTGTTATTTTGCTGCTCCCTTGCACAACAGAGGGTATGAATGTATCTATTCAGCCTGATTGACCCCAAGCCTTTCACTGCCAATCTATAACTATATCAATATCCACTAGAATAAAAGTTGCTATATAAACAAAAGAGAAGATGATTATTGCATGTTTCATCATCTGAGGGAGGAAAAAAAGAAGAAAATGAAAAGGAAATACTACAGAAATCTATCCTGCAGATGATACTAAAACATTTCAATGTAGGTTTTCCTTCAACAAAAAAATCTGCTGCTAGTTATAGAGAGTACGGTTTTGTTTTCTGCACTGATATTTCCATTAGCAGGAGAAGAAAGGTTATGGGTCAGGTTCTTTATGAGTATGGTGATCCCTGCTGTGCTTTTAGGTATGTAGGTAGCATTAATGTTTATTTAGATGAACCCACTTTTTTGTTATTCCAGATGGTATCAGATTGCCTGATGACTTCAGCTGAAATAAAAATGTAAGAGCTACTCAAGAGACTACTCTGAACATTTGGAAATGTCATCCAGAAGACACGTTGACTGTATGTATATATATGTGGATAAATGTAGGCAAGCATTGCCATTTGTGGTTATTTCTTTCTATAGTATTTTTTTATATCAACTCCAGCCAATTCAATGCCTTTGAATATATTGATAATGGAGATCTCTATCACAAAGGTTGATCTCTCATTGGTTATTTTAACTTATTTTTGAAGACTAGAGAAACATCCTCCTACTGATAGGGACTATATGATTATTAGCATTTTTTTGACATAAAGTATTAATCAAAGTTTTGTAGCCAGCCTTTCTTAGGAAGAATAGATATTTACAAAGTATGTCCAAACTCTTTTTTTCCAAAGATACAAATCACTGTACAAAAGACTATTTGCTTTTTATTAACCATTTTATTCAGTAGTCAGCCCAGAAAGACTACTGGGCAATGCCTAAGTCACCAGGTACAGCACTGCTTTGTATTTGGAGCCGCTCTGGTTCTTCTGCTCTGTTCTCTCAGTGACACAAACCTCCCCAAAAGCTACAGCAAGAAACATCGTCCACTTTGGTGCCTTGGTATAAAGGAGACAACAAGGAGTCCCAGGCCTTGCAGAGCAATGCGGCTGACAAGGAGGCCTTGTGATTAGCTTGCTGTGTAAAACAATGTATTCACTTATCACAGGTGTGTTAAATAGCCTGGTGCTGTATGGGGTGTCTGTGCCCATGTGCTGGGAGAGGAGAGGCTGGGGCTGCCCCGTGCCAAACAAAGCTGGTGTCAGGCAGCTCCAGTGGACCCACCACAGGACATGGCTGAGCCCAGCAGCCAACATGGGGATGCCTCTGGGAAAACACATTTAAGAAGGGAGAGAAAGCACCATCAGAGGAGTGGGGAAGGAAGGCATCTCCTTCTGAGGAGACTGTGACGGAGACAGTGACCCAACCCCCAATGACAATAATTCCTTTTCCCAAAGGAAATACTGAAAGCAGAAGTCAAAAGGACCTTGTCAGCAATAAACTCTCAGTGAAAGAAGAATCAAAGTGGGGAACATTTACAGTTATGACATCTGTCTTCCCAAGCAACAGTTATGTGTGCTGAGGCCTGACTTCTCAGGGTACCTGCCTGCTAATAGGAAGTAGTGAACAAATTTCTCTTTTTGCTTTGCTTTTATTGCTGAGCATGGTGACAAGCAAGGTGGAATGCTCTTTCGGTTAGTTCAGATCAACTGTACTGGCTGTGTTCCCTCATAGCTTCTTGCCCGCTCCCAGTGTAGTCTCCGTGCAGGGTGGAAGAATGAGAAACAGAAAAGACTTTGGCTCTGTGCAAGCACTGTTCAGCAGTAGCCAAAACATTGGTGTGCTATCAATGTTATTTTTATCATAAATCTAAAACACAACATCATACTGCTGCTATGAGGAAAGTTAATCCCACCCCAGCCAGACCCAGTACAGGTGCTTGTTCCTTTCTCCGTTGGTCACAGGGACTAAGAAGATTACTCTCAATGTAACGGTTTCCCCGTATTACAAGCAGCATTCAGTATGTTGTGTCTTTTTATGAGATTTAGTACATAAGGCAGCTTCCTTTCCTAACAGAAAATACTGTCAATTCAAGGCTGAGGCTTTCATGCACCGTGTCTGAGGTTCCTCTTTATTCTCAGAGGGGAAAAAAACCCAAGCCAAACATAATCTGTGCACTAAAGCTGTCATTTAGCACAGGAAGGTGTGAGCATTTGTTTTTTATTTTTCTTCTCTTGTCTGCTTCACATCTTTATGAAGCTTCACATAAAATAATTCCACTTTGCATTTCACTTTGCCACCATTTTTTCAAACTATTTAAAGAAATACAGTTAATGTGTAAAGTAAGAAATTATTACAGTATATCAAGGCTGAACATTTTGGTGGCTTAGCAATATTACTAGCATTACAAACTCAGTTTTTGCTAAAACATTTATGACAGAAAAATGCAAATTTCTAGTTCGCTAAGATCTGAATAATTTTTAGACTCTTTTTTCTTCTCATTTTTCTTAATCATCTGGATATTAAGACCAGTGTCATTCTCAAACACAACTATAGTGGACGTCATACAGGGAGAGACACAGAAAGACAAAGCTATCAACTAACTTTTTCTAAATGAGAAACTAGTAAACTGAGCTCACATGGAGAACTGTGCAAAGCTGAAGAGGTCACAATGTTTGTGTGTCTCTGGGCTGCGCTGTTGCATGTTCAAATTGTTTTTCAGAGTATCAGTCTGACACTGTTTTTCATGTTTGAACAAGACTTGTGCTGTTACCAACAGCTTTACAAACACACACAATTGGAATGTTTTCAGCACTGTGTCTTAACATAATCAGTATGACATAATTTCTATTTTGCCCATAAAACAAAGACAGTGGAAAATAATAATATGGTCAGGATACAAAGAAACACAAAGCTTTGGATTGACATTTCATTTTACTCTGGAGGATTCTTGATCTGCTCCCACTCTGTATCTGCCAGATAAATGGCAACAATCTGGACTACAACTTGATCACTGATTCCCTAATATATATCAAATTCCAGAATTCAGTTCAGCTCCTCCAGTACTCAGACTTCACTATACTTAGAGATCACAGATATAAATATGAACAACTGAAGGTACTTTGTATATTGATTGTGTGTCAGTCAAGGAAATATAGTTAATAGTTCCATCAGGGATCCACCTGCCTTACCAATCTAGTGCTACTTAATATAGTGGCATAATACAGAACAGTGATATCTGACATTAGCATTTTAACCTTTCAAAGGCTAAATTGTCAACCAAGTGCACCTGTTGAAGAAATGCTTGTCACAGCAGTAAACACCAAATATGCACTCTGCTATTTCTTTGAATTGGACATTCTTAAATCTCTTAAAGAGTAGTCAGAGACCAGAAGCACCAGAGATAATGACTAAAGATTAGTTAAGCAATAAACCCCAGTAAAGTAGTATTTTCAGTACTATGTTTATACTCAGGGCAATTTAAGAACTCAAAGTTGGTTAAAAGTAAAAACAGTTTAGGATAACCTCCTCTCTGCTGTCTTATAATTAGGACGTTCTATTTTATATATTGTTTGTTTTCTTTGAATTTTGCTTATTTTATTTTTATATCACGAACCTGTTCTTTTTACTCAGAATTGCTTTCATTTACTTTGCATGCTAACTGCTTTATTCTTAGCTATACAAAGACAGTGAATTTATAAGATAAGACATCTGGAAATTACATGAATTTTTACTTCAGATTTTTAAAAGGAACATCAGATAATAACAAAAGATGATCAGGTTGAAAACTTCTTAAATAGTTATGAGTAAAAATTATTATTTTTTAGTCTTAATCTTTAGGATACTTATTTTCTTCATGTCTTTGTCTTTACTTGCTTGTTGATTTCTCTTCTCCACCTTGTTTTTTACCCTTAGTTTTCTTCTTTTGCCATCTGTTTGCGGTTGTTGCTTCTTGAAAAAGTATTTTATCACCCAGGAAACACGAGCATTATGTTGCCTTGGCCAGCAAATTTCAACATATTTTGTGCCAATTGCTCTCTACTTACAGAACACCAATTAACAAAGAAGTCTATGCAGCTTGTCTCATTCTTTTAAGGGTAGCCATACTATGACCCTCAGCAAAAAAAAAAAATGATTATGAGCATATGGTGAAAAAATTCAATATCTTACTTATTTCAAAGTCTTCCTTATTACAGCTATTATTAGGTCCTGCTAGACGATCAAGCAATAAATCATTTGACCATGTAGAATTCATAGTCCTCTAATTTATCTTTCCATGTGTTTTCGGATAAAACTGCGTAATGCTTTCTAACTAAAGGTAAATGAGTAGATAAATTACAAATGTCCTTGAGGGAACATAGCTGGAGAAAATTACATTCAGGTAGTATAACTTACCATTTTTTCCCACTTTTACACTTTTTCTTTGCATTGCTTATACGCATAAAAGAAAAAAAACCACACCCTTTGGAATTAAAATTTTAAGGAATTACTGTGGGTTAAACTATTTTTTATACTTATCCACTTGACATCAGAAAAAAAAAAGCCTATTATTTTATCTTCATATTTTATAAAAATGACAATACATTGCATGGAACAGGTATACCTCAGAGAACAATAAGATCTGAATTCGGTTTTTTCTTAATTTATTGATTTACCTAGATGAGTATTTTTAGCAAAGCATTACTCCCTAGACTTCAGTGTCCAGCAAAATAAATTGATAGTGCATTCTGACCTCTGTGCACATTTAGTTATTTATCTATTCAGAATGTTATATGACTACTAAATGTTGCAACAAATTTTTGGTTTGGTGTAATATCATGGAGGCTAATTCTTTTATTCTATCTTAAACAATTAATATATTTGTAACTTGAGACCTGGAAGAATAATTCTTCAAAATATTATCATTGGAGGTGGTGATGTACTTAGTAAGGTACCTCATTTCTTTATCCATCCAAGTTGTGAATGAACTGTAGAAACAATAAAACTATGGAAGAGCTTGAAAGAAGTCACTGGTCAAGTGTATGTACATAAATGCACATGGCCTGGGAAATAGAAAGAAACACAATGATCATTTAATCCAACTGCCTGACCACCTCAGGGCTGTTCAGGAAAGATGGGCAGGGAAGACAAAAAAGGGATGTTTCCTCTATGTGAAGGAACAGCTCGAATGTAGTGAGTTGTTGTATGGGGTGTATGAGAGGTTGGATGAGAGCTTGTGGGTCAGGATCAGACAAGATGCCAGCAAAGGAGTCAGGAAAGCTGGCAGGTCTTTCAGGATGACATCATTCAAGTGTACAAACAGTTCATCCCTGTACTGAGGAAGATGAGAGGACATCAGGAGACTGGCTTGGCTAAGTTGGACAGGGTGTGTTTACATACATGCACTTGAGGAGGGTTTCCTTTCAACTTCTTTTATCAGTTTATTGTTAGTTTGGTTTTTTTTATTATAGATTCGGCAAGGCTAACCTGGATTTGTTATGGTGTAGCTTCTTTTTTTTTCCAGCATTGACATCAGTAGTGTTGAAACCAATGTAGTTCCTCATCCCACTCTTCAAAGAGAATCAGAAACACACTCAGAGCTTAGTCTATTAAAGGAAGAAACAGTACATTTTTATAGATTTTTTAACTTTAGAAAACAGTAGGGAGAGGGAAAGGAATAAATGAAGAGCTCTAATTTGTATGGTTAATACAACATCTTTATGAATCAGATTCCTCTGATTTTATCCTGTTAGACAAGTCTTTTGCGAGGAAAACACTTATTTCTTGACAGCCTGATTAAGTTCTATGCTCATATCATTTTGTGTTACACTGCACATGCACTAATATTTCATGTTATTAATTGCTTAACCTTTCTACACCAGGAACCCAAGTAATTTCCAGAGTCAAAAGTTAATTGGAAAGCCAAACCTTTTTTTGTCGTAATCAAATGCTGACCATCAAAAGAAAGAAAGCAAAAGCAAGTTTTAACTTAAAACAACGTAGTTTAGGCATCTAATGCAGAAGAACGCAATCTGTCATGTTAAAAGTACTTCAGATTTTCCCTGCATCTATACAATATTTCTGCTATGTATCTGCTCCAGAGATTTCAAGTAGTATTACAACAATTAAGTCCATCTGAACTTATAACAACTTGAATGATTTTTAATAAAATGCATATTAGTTATAAATAAAGATATTACAGAAGACAAAGGTTGGATGATTATATTATTATATTCGTGCCACTTCGTTGACATGCATGGATGCATGAGTTTGCTTTCATTCTTGTAGGCACTGGTCAGGAACATCAGGTTTGCTGCCTGATTCTCTAACAGACATCATTACTTAGGAATTTGGCGTATCTTCTGGTAATTTAAATATGAACTTCACAGTAAACTTTCAGGTGTACTACCTGGTTTATTTTTTTCTTTTATATTTAGTAGCATATCAAGAAGTTAAAAAGGACAAATTAACAGAACAGAATTACAGGAAGAACTGTCCACTGTACAACTACTACAAACTCCAAGTTACTGAATTATTCTAAAAGTATATTTTAGTGACTAACTGCTAAATAGAAAAGCCATAGCTGTGTATGTGGGCTGCAGCTCCTGGCTATTGTTAAACCAGATTAAACTTGATATATATGAATCTGACCTTAACAACAGGAACAGAAGTTTTACTCCTTACGCTCTATCTGCTAAAAAAATAAAACCCTTAGCCATATCAAGCCAAGCCAGCACTGACATAGAAGGATTTCTGGTATCTTACTACTCCCTTAATAGTTCCCAAATCAGGTCCCAGTTTTCTAAGGACAAGCATCAACCCATTGAATTAGATACCTTAGTCCTGACCTCCATAGCACCAGTTGCCTTGTACTAAGGGACAAGTGAGAAACTATCAACTTTCTTGCTCCCTCTTTCTGCTTTATTTCCAGTATAAGGCAATTGTTCTCAGCTGAAGTTCTCCCTGGAGTTAGGCAGAACACCTTTATGTGCTACTCTGGATGCATGTACTTTTCCATCATTTCCTTTTTCTGAGACAACACATTATATTTATTACATCCCTACCCTTCTGACAACAGTTCAGGTTAACATTGTCCGGTTCTGATACTGAAAAGAATCCGTTACCTAAGAGAAAAACAGCAATAGACCCATAACTCACTCTTGTTTATCCCACTGGTTCCCAGTTTTCCAACAGTTTAGTATTTTCTTTTTTTTTTCCAGAAGATGAAAAATTTCAGAGAAGTTACAGTAAAACTAACATAATATGAGGAATATGGGATCATAGAAATGAAATACGATGTAGTGAAGTGTACACACTGCTACTCACTAAGCTTTTGTTGCTGTATCCATCAGTTCCTATTAAAATCCCCTGACAGAAAAGTCATCTATTTAAAATGTAACTTTATAAAGCATTTTCTGAAGCAGATGCACAGCTGGTGTAAATTGGGTTACCTCCACTCATTTAAGCTGAATTTCTAGATATACATTTGTAAAGGTGACTACTCTAAGTAAGTCCCTATGAATATTTTAAAATACAGACTATGCTGTGATTTTATATAAGCAGAAAGTATTTGCAAGACAAATTTATTTTCAGTAGCAGGCTTTTACCACAAGCTTATCCTTGCTAATGTAGTACTGCACAACTGCTCATGTGAGATGACCTTATTTTCCCAACAGTTAAAATCATTCATGAATGAGAACCCTAAATCTATAGATACATATCAAAATGAATGGTATGCTAGATCAAAATTATTATAACTTGTGTGTTACAGACTTTATACATAAAGAGCTTAGATTTTAAATGACATTTTACATTCAACAATTTATTTTATTTGAAATTCAGTTGTTTTATAGTGTTACTTTGCTCAAGAAAGCTAGGAGTTTTACTTTTTTATACCATTATATTTAATCTTCAGATGTTGTTATCTTTCACCTCTCCAAGGTCATAACTTCTTCTGATGTATTGCTCATTCATTAAATACTCACCATTACTTCAATCACAAATCAAATAAACACCTAAAGGATTTTTTTTCTCTTATCAGAATATGCTGAATCATTAAATTAATTGATAAATACCTTGAAAATATGATGAAATATGCCCCCAAAAATATTTGGAGAGCTTTATTGAAAATACATTTCAGTGCATGCTTCTTTTCACAAAAGCTGCTAAAATATACCTGTGAGAAATCTTGTAAATTTAAACTTAAGCACGTGTTTGTATATAAAGTTCTGTCAGGATCAGACAATCCTGTTTTCAGCACACTGTATCTTTTTCTTTGATTCAGAGACAGGTGACATTTATAATTCATTTAGGTAAATGAAGGCTGAAAAAATGTTACAGAACACAAAAATATGTAAAATAATTCCACTGAACTTACTATTATTATATATACCTATATAATTTCATAATTCACAGTGCTTATCATTAGATAGGTTTGGGCATAGGTGGTGTTGTGGTTTAACCCCAGCCAGCAACTAAGCACCACGCAACCACTTGCTCACTCCCCCACAGTGGGATGGGGGAGAGAATC
>NW_010548156.1:18297-21661 GCF_000687285.1 Phaethon lepturus
GGAAGAGTAAAAGTGAGGAAACTCATGGGTTGAGATAAAGACAGTTCAATAGGGAAAGCAAAAGCCGCGCACACAAGCTGAGCAGAACAAGGAATTCATTCACTGCTTCCCATGGGCAGATCGGTGTTCAGCCATCTCCAGGGAAGCAGGGCTCCAACAAGCATAATGGTTACTTGGGAAGACAAACACCATCAGTCTGAATGTCGCCCTTTCCTTCCTCTTCCCCCAGCTTTATATACTGAGCATGACATCATATGATATGGGATATCCTTTTGGTCAGTTGGGGTCAGCTGACCCAACTGTGTCCCGTCCCAACGTCTTGTGCAACCCCAGCCTTCTCTCTGGCAGGCCAGAATAAAAAGTCAGACAGTCCTGGACTGCTTGGCAACAACTGAAAACTTCAGTATGTTATCAAAATTATTTTCATCCCAAATCAAAAATATAGCCTTATACCAACTTCTATGAAGAAAATTAACTCCATCCCAGCCAAAATCAGCACAGATGTGTATCAGATATGTCTAGCATAGAATAAATTTTGTAATACCTGTTGGAAAGTATTCTGACATCATTGTAAGCTCAAAAACTTTGAGAACCACATCTATGCATTTCCAAGAAGAAAGAACAGTTACATGCTTTTTTGCGTTTATTTAACAGATTGTTTTGAAGAATATAGAAGATATAAAGATAAAATAATGAGAGTGGTTTCCAGAAAGAAGTATGGGGAAGTACTGTAGTTTCAGGATTCACTAGTCATTGCTGGAAAAAGAAAGGAAAAAAGAGAGCATTTCCATTATAACAGAACTTTTATTATTGCAACTACAAATAGTAAATGTCACTGATTTGTTATTGGGCTGGGTCCATACTGAGGAAAATATTTTCTTCTGGCTTTTCTCAGACTTCAGTTGTAATTTAGCATTATTTAGTGTCTATAACAACTTACATCTGATTCCAGAAATGTTTATTGCTCCTGGCTTAATTTTATGTTTGGTAAGTTCCAAACTATTCTGATTTAGAATCACAGAATGAGAATCATAGAATCATAGAATCACAGGATCACAGAATCACAGAATCATAGAATAGTTTGGGTTGGAAGGTACCTTTAAAGGTCATCTAGTCCAACCCCCACTGCAATGAGCAGGGACATCTATAATTAATCAGGTTGCTCAGAGCCCTGTCCAACCTGACCTTGAATGTTTCCAGAGATAGGGCATCTACCATCTCTCTGGGCAACCTGTGCCAGTCTTTCACCACCCTCAGTCTGAAAAATTTCTTCCATAGATCTAGTTGAAATCTACCCTCTTCTACTTTAAAAACATTACCCCTTGTCCTATCACAACAGGTCCCACTAAAAATCCCCATCTTTCTTATAAGCCCCCTTGAAGCACTGGAAGGCTGAAAGAAGGTCTCCCCTGGAGCATTCTTTTCTCCAGACTAAACAACCTCAACTCTCTCAGCCTGTCCTCAACTCAACACAAGAGAGGTGTTCCATTCCTCTGATCATTTTGGTGGCCCTCCTCTGGACCCTCTCCAACAGGTCCATGTCTTTCCTGTGCTGAGGGTTCCAGAGCTGCATGCAGTACTGCAGGCGGGGCCCCAGCAGAGCAGAGTAGTGAGCCAGAATCACCTTCTTTGACCTGCTGGCCACGCTTCTTTGGATGCTTCCCACGATATGGTTGTCCTTCTGGGCTGCGAAAGCACATTGCCGGCTCATGTCCAGCTTTTCATCCTCCAGGACCCTCAAGTCCTTCTTGGCAGAGCTGCTCTGAATCCCTTCATCTTCCAACCTGTACTGATACTGGGGGTTGCGCTGACCTAGGCACAGGATCCTGCACTTAGCCTTAGATCATTTCTTGAGCTTGTCCAGGTCTGTCTGAATGGCATACCATCCCTCAGGTGTGTCAACTACACCACTCAGCTTAGTGTCACCTGCAAACTTGCTGAGGGTGCATTCGATCCACTATGTCAGTGATGAAGATACTAAAGAGTACTAGTCCAGATCACTGAGGGAGATGCTCATTACCTATCTCCATCTGGACATTGAGCTGTTGACCACTACCCTCTGGATGCGAGCATCCAACCAACTCCTCATCCACCCAACAGTCCACCCATCAAATCCAATGGGTGGATTTGGCTCCCCAATGTAGAGAGAAGGATGTTGTGGGGGACTGTGTCAAAGGCCTTACAGAAGTCCAGATAGATTACATCTGTAGCTCTTCCCTTGTCCACTGATGCAGTCATTCCATCATAGAAGGACATTAGTTTGGACAAGCAGGACTTGCCCTTGGTGAAGCCACACTGCTGTCTTGAATCACCTCACAGTGCCTTAGCATAGCTTCCAGGAGGATCTGTTTCATGGTCTTCCTGGGTAGAGAGGTGAAGCTGACAGATTGGTCATTCCCAGGATCCTCCTTTCTACCCCTTTTGAAAATTGGTACAATATTTACTTTGTTTTATGCTAAGGACTTACCTTCAGTGAAGACTTGATTTATGTTTGACCTCTTCAGTGGACTTTTCAGGTATGATCCTAATGCCTTCTGAATGTGAAAAACCTGTTTATTACACGAGTGTCAATCACAGAAAACTACCGTGAAGCAACCCATAGGATTAGCTTCTCTTTAATAAGACTCATGCTTTCATTCTTACGTGAATAGATGTCACTACCATGTAGCAATAACTGTAATAAATCAATCTTGCATGTGGTTTTTCACAGCAGCCTAAAAAAAAAAAGGTGTTTCTTAGCTATATCCATATAAACTCTCTGTAGACTGAGAAACTACCCATGAGTTCATCAGTCTCAGGACACACAAACCCAGTTTCAGCTGGGGTCAATAATTCTTGGCAGCAGATTTCTGGAAACATTCTGTCCATATTATATGAATCTAAACATAATCTTTTCACACTATGTCTAAATAGCAGTCTGTCAAGGAAAGTACAGGTATTTCACTTCAGATGAGAGAAGTACTAGCTTGAATTAAGCTTGCAATGTCCACTAACTGTGTTTGAAAGTCATATATAAATGTATTGGCTTGTTTTAGTTTCTGCTGAAATAACCAGTTATACATGCAGCTCTTGTCTTGGCAGTGTCCATGTGTCTGAATTACTGTAATCCATATGGCATCTGAAGACCTCTTGAAAAATTCATAGGGTGATTTTATGCTTCTTGCTTGTTAGGGGGAACAATGGCTTATGACACATGCGCCATTATTTGCAGTCATTTGCCTTTTCATTCCAAAATTAAGTCAAAGTGTTAACCTTAATATAGAATCTCATTAAATGTTCTGGATGTCTCCTATAATTTCAAAACAGCTGCAATCAGCTGAAAGTCACAACAACCATCAACATCCTTCAGCTATTTCCTGTATTC
>NW_010548156.1:21692-23295 GCF_000687285.1 Phaethon lepturus
TTGTAGTTAAATCACTTCTTGTCCATGTTTGGAATTTTTACAAGGAAATATCACATGATTTCGGGTTTCTCTGTTCTCTGTCATAAAAAAAAGTGAAATTCAAATATGATTACATTTAGCAAAATTATAGTGTTAGGACAGAACTTACAAAGAAGTTAGAACAAACGTTATTTACTGTGTACAAATCTGAGTGTCTAAAAATCAGTCCCCCTTCACAGTATTTCAAGAACATACTATTAAGATCAACAGGAAACAAACATAACTAGAGTAACTCTACTGACATGTCTGAAGCAATGGAATAGGGATGACTGGGAGACACAAGACTGGAACAAGAAAGTAAACACAGGATAAGGAAATGAGAAAAGCTAGCATGTCTAAGTAATATAATATTATGTGAGTCAGAACTTTCGTAAGTCACCAGAATAACCCAGTTACCATCCCTGTATAAGATAAAATACAAATTTTTATCAAAACCTTAATGAAACTATGAATCTGTGAATGCTATTTATATCACTCAGTTTTACTAGCTCAATGGAAAATATTGAAGAAAGCAATGTTTTCTGCTAATTGTTTTTTCATAGATGTCCTGGTTTCAGCCAGGATGGAGCTGGTTTTCTTCGCAGAGGCTGGTGCGGGACTGTGTTTTGGATTTGGGATGAGAAGCTGTTGATAATGTGCTGATGTTTTGGGTTGCTGCTGAGCAGCCAAGGACAGTCCAGCTTCTTGTGCTGGCCTGCTAGCGAGCAGGCTGGGGGTGCACGGGGAGCTGGGAGGGGACACAGCCGGGACAGCTGACCCAGACTGGCCAAAGAGATATTCCCTACCATACGACGTCATGCCCAGTACATAAACTGGAGTTGGCCGGGGGGCGGAAATCGCTGCTCGGGGACGGGCTGTCGATCACGGGGTGGTGAGCAATTGCTGTATTGGGCATCACTTGTTCTTGTACATTCCTGTGTTGGTATTATCATTGTTGTTCCCTTCTTTCATTCTGTCCTATTAAACCGTGTTTATCTCAACCCACGAGTTTTGTTCCCAATTCTCTTCCCCGTCCCCCTGCAGGCGGGGGAGTGACCGAGCGGCTGCGTCGAGCTTAGTTGCCGGCTGGGGCTAAACCACGACAATAGATCATTTTGTCTTTTCATAGAAAGTGTGAAAGTAATTTGCTTTTTGAGTTTGTGTCTGTATACAAAAATTGCAGTGGGTTCTTTCAGAAAGTGTCACATTCATCAAAATGTTTTGTTTTTTTAAAAAATAAGCATTTTGGGGGAAAAAAACCCACAACCAACTAATGTATTAAACTGAATATGTGTTTTCAAAAAACTCTATATTGAATATTATACTGATATGTTCACACCAAGAAAAATACAGAAAATTAATTTAGTTTACTTATTAAAAATTTAATTTTAGTTACCAAAAATTATTTAATTTGCCAAAAACAATGATTCAGGTTATGGCTACAAATACTATTAAAATTTATTATATTTATTTATGGGATGTGTATTTATAATATAATCATTTAGTCATCTCACATTAACAGCACATACTTTAAAATACCTAAGAAAGTAATAAGTACTTGTCCTGGTTTCAGCCAGGATGGAGC
>NW_010548157.1:0-42416 GCF_000687285.1 Phaethon lepturus
CATTATCGCTCTCTACAACTACCTGAAAGAGCATTGTGGCGAGGTGCGTGTTGGTCTCTTCTCTCAACTAATTAGTAATAGGACGAGAGGAAATGGCCTCAAGTTGTGCCAGGGGAGGTTTAGATTGAGTATTAGGAAAAATTTCTTCACCGAGAGGGTGGTCAAGCATTGGAACAGGCTGCCCAGGGAGGGATAGAGTCACCATCTCTAAGTATTCAAGAAACGTGTGGATGTGGCACTTTGGGACATGGTTTAGGGGGCATAGTGGTGTTGGATTAACAGTTGGACTTGATCTTGAAGGTCCTTTCCAACCTTAGTGATTCTGTGATCATCTAGTTAGGCACAGACATTGTCTTTACATTAGCCCTCCCACAGACCCACTCAAGGATCATGGTAGACAGCCGATGCCAAGTGCCCAATGCAACAATTTCTACTCAGAAAGAAAACGCAGTGTCTCGCCTGCTAGGCTCCACAGGGGTTAGTTGGATAGCAGGTTTGCCATCTTCAGTCCCTGTACCACCACTTAGTTTGGACTAAGTAGCACACCTGTTCTGTTTAATAGCTGTTCTTCTGTTATAAAGGATCTTTTTGTAGTCTTGCACAGCAGAGATCATGTTAAGCCTAGACTGACTTATGGCAACAACATCTTGCTGGATAAAAAGCCTTCTTTTATCACGTATCATTTTAAAAATAGTATTAACATCCATTGCAGAAACACAGGGCTGGTTGACACCTCCTATGTGAAGTTGATTCATGCTTGTGCTAAACCTGGGTATGGTCCAGCTGACACAGTCAGCTAAGTTATTGCAGTGCCAGTTTAATATTTTGCCATCTGCTAACTGAAAGCTCTGCTGCCTGCTGGGTCCCATAAAGACTTTTATTTATTACATTACACATGGCAACATCTGCCACAGGATTCAGCTCAGCTCAGCTTCCTAATTAAACAAACACACACTACGTCTCCAGTACATGACTGGGTCTAACTATTATTTATAAAATCTGAGATAGGTATTTAAAAGATGTACATTGTCTGTTCCAGGTCAACAAATACCAATCCTGCAGTTGGGGATGGCAGGGAAAGAATTGTTAGAACATGCTTAAGATTCTCAAATGCTCCATTTTACCATCTCAAAGCAATCAGAAGTTGCTGCATTTGTTATTGTTTTGCTCTTATTTTATTCTTTAAATTATTTAATCTACACTAACTAGAAATATAAGATTATTTCAAACCCTGTTTAGTTGCTCCCCTGAGTACTGTCTGTAAAAGCAACGGAGAATACAACAGTCTCCCCTCATGCTTGATTTCAGAGAAGTGGCACTTGATGAAGAGAGACACTTGATCCGAGCAACATTGCACTGTGCAGCCATCACAAAGACACCATGAATGCACTGCTCAAATCCATTTCAAACTTCATCTTAATGAGAGAAATCACTGAAAAACTATCACTGGCTATGCACCTACATCAAGGCTCTCCCATCTGTGCTAGTCACCTGCAGCTAAATCAGACTGGGAGAAAAACTGGATGAAATCCAGGCATAATGAATTCAGTAGGAATGTCACAAGTTCTTCATGTTTTTTTAAAATCAGTCCTAAATAAAAATTTAAATCTTATTTAAACTTTAACCCCTCCTTTGCCAATCTCTTTTCTTTTAACCCATCTCTTATTTTAAACATTAAAGGGAGGATGTCTACAATTCCAAACGTGACACTGCCAAAAAAAAATAATTTCCCAGGTTTAACTTTCAAAAATCAAAAGGACAAAATAGCAGAATTAGAGTTACATTTTCCACTTTGCCACTCTTTCATCCGATTCTCATTTACTGTGTTCAGTTGCAAAATAGGCAAAAGGAGAAGCAAAATTAACCATCTGTGGGGACGAAAAATGAAACCTCCTTGTCGACTCTAATTCTGTAACGTACAAATAACTTCCTAAAACAGGTATCTTGGTTTCATTTTTAACCAACTCCAGTTGCCCCTGGTGCCTGTGTGACACCAAGGCAGCCCTTTTATTGTCTTTTAAAATTGGCCTCCTTCCTCCTTTAATCAAGAATCAGAAATAATTTAATTTGCATCACAATGATAGCTGTGTGCTAGCTGCCAGCATTCCCAGTCTGTGGGGTAGGAAGTCATCCTAGTCAAGAAGAAAAATATTGTTGTATTTATGAAAGTAATATTGGTTTTCAGTTAAAATCATTGCCTTTAAAATATTTTTTCAAAACCACTGATATCCTGGGCATTTTTCATCCCCATATTTGGTGCGGAGGGTGGTGGCCATTCTCCCACTCTTCTGCCAGGCCAGGGTGGGGGGAATCTAACAGGCTTCACCCAACAGGGGTGCCAATTCAAGACATCAGCTTCACTCTGACTTGCCAAAATATGCACCTCTACAGCCATGTTATTGCCATAGGAATTAATCAATATAACACAGGCTGCCAAATCACCTGCTGTTAAAAAGCTCCAGACACTGAGCTATTTTGGAGTGACTTGACAGACTCCCTGCCCACCTTAATCTTTCAGCATTAGAAAAACTCCTTATGTAAGTATATAGAGCTTTATTGTACAATTCCTTTGCCACAACACAAATAAGACAAGACAAGACCATACTAAACAACTTACGTTCTCCATGATCCACAGCACCTATATATGGAACATCTATAAAAAATCCCTTTATTTCTAAGGTGAAATGCAAGCCTGGAAAAACTGGCAGCTCCACATGTTCAGATTAAGCAAGATGTGCTACAGGATGTGTTTGATGTTAACTGCTTTTAATTAATTTTGGAGTGTAACATTTGTATATTTACAGGCTCAAAGAAATTACGACTTTTTTTATATCACTGGTACCTGCACAATGAATTATTTATGACTGAATCATTACAGACAACCCCCCAACAATATGTGATCTTTATTATCTTTCTTCTCTAGTTCAAATATTAAGTCTGCCACCGCTTTTCTGAAGACCTTGTAGCTCTGCACAAAAGGAGGTGGCGATAAAGAGACAGAAACCTAATTACTTGCACATAAAAACATGAACACATCTGCCAGGTGCTATCAGCACCAACAAAGACTGGGTTCAAATAGCTAGAAGTTGCCCCTTAAACCTAACAATTCCCATGTGCCCCAGGCTTATGGGCTCATTGTATACCTTCCCTTGTAGCCTCCTACTCACCCATGTCTACACATTACAAATATGGACACCCTCTCTGATAACTACATTCATACAAATAAACAAGTTAGCAATCCTTTCTTGTTCATGAACATACTTCTCTCCCTCATGAAAAGCTATCTCAAGAACAGTTGGACCAAAGCAGATAGCTTACAACATGCATTTCTCCCCATCAAATGTCACTGTGCTCTTCAGTATTCCAGTGTAAATATTTCTAATGCTGTGCATTACTTTCTCTCGATCTAGCACTCCATGTATCAGATCCTAAAAATTATACCTCATTGAACTGGTGTTTCTTAATACCTTATGTTGTAGATAGGCAGGAGATTTCAAATACTTAAGGAGATGTTAATGGAATTGGGGAATTTGCATCAAGAGAGAATGTGTCCAGTCCTCAGAAGAGTCCTGGGAAGAGGTGACAGCTCATACAGTGCCCACAGAGAGAGTCTCAACAAGGAGAGGAAAGTATCGAGGCCTGGTCAATCAGCCATGCACTTCACTGTGGGGAATTACTGCTTCTGGGAGACGAGCTGTACAGCAGTATTTGTCAAACAGACAGGTTTCCACTTTTGCATAGCTGCTTTTTCTGTGCACATTCCAGCAGTGGCTCCTGCAGCCACTCAGTTTAGCTGAACTGAATCCCAGCCTTCATGCAAGTATGAAAAGATTTCACCACTGACCCGGCAAATCCTTCTTTATGCCACATAATTCCTTGTGCTTCTGGGTCAGTTCCCAATTCAATCGGGAGCATGTCCCAGATGTTTCCTAACACTGTCAAAGGCAACAGTTCATTTCTGTTCAGGGTCATTACTAAGAAATGCCTGTTGACAAGATTATCCTCTAGTCACAGAAAGTCTATTCCAAGAAGGACAAGCACAATTGATCCCAATTATCTCCTACACAAAGCATGAGAATTCAGGAGCTGGTCTAAGGGTACAAAATTCCCTTCCACAGTCTGACATTTCAGCTTATGCACTTTCAAGCCAGTAGGTCCTGAAGATGGGCAACAGTAAAAAAGAATTGAGAAGTAGAATTTATATTAAAAAGAAGTTTAACGTTAGCAGAATATGTCTGTGTGCCACCTGCATCATTTCTATTGATACACCAGGTAGATTATGGCCCAACATTTTTTTGGAAACCAGTGTGTCTGCCTATAGACATCTTACTGCCTACAGCATAACACTCAGGCCTCAAAATCCAATGCCATTTTTTGTGACCAAGAATACATTAATACAATAATTATCAATGAACACTGAAGAACTGTGTTGGTAGCAGACAAATCCACGTATACTATCATTTATGCTATTAACTGATAGGGATAGAATATATTGTAATGTCATATCTGGCCCATGCAAATACTTATCCACTGCTACTCTGAAATTACACCGATTTCTCACCCTCGCTGCTGAGGCTTTTTGGGTGCAACATCCACTCAGGTCCACTCTGTGCCACTCAGTGATCTGGAAGTGGTAGTGGAAAGGCTTAAGTCCACACCGCCATTAACCTGTCAACAGAATCTAGAATAATGCAGAGCTGTTCAGGTGTTGCTCCTTCTCCTAATAAAGCCCAACAGAACTTACCAAACCCAAATCAATTCTATACCTAGAGTTAAAATAAAATTTGCTATTGATGGAATAATGACTAGTGATTAAAGGGCATCATTGCCCGTTTGTTTTTATAGGGACTTCTGTGTAACTGTACAAAATACTAGTCATTGCATAAAGGGTTTTCTCAAATTTTCATAGGTTCCTACTGGTTTTGGGGGGAAATTGCATTCAGTAGGACTTTTCCACATAAATCTCCTCAACTCTTGCTCTACTAAATTCCTTTTAGTTCAAATAATAGAATACAATTCCCAAACCCTTCTCTGATCCAAGCAGCCCTAAATCTGCAGCATTCTGCACTTTTCATCTGAGGTTTTCCTTGAAATCACTGATCCATTTTTTTCTAGCCAAAATGCTAATTAACAGTGAAAATAAAAGAAACAATCCTATCAAAAACCATACTGAAAGTAACTGCTGGGACATTAACTTCGGAAGACATACAGAATATGACTCTGAAAAATGACAAGTGAAACTTCAGGCTAATTGAAGAGAAAATTGGAAAGAATATCAAAGTTCTCCCTGAAATGACTAATTTAGTATGCATGGAAAATCTCGATAAACATCGCATGATCTCCCTGGACCCTCTGAGACATAAACAATGCAATTAAAAGGAAACATTTACTTCCACTCTTGATGGTATTACCTGAGGGATAGCAGATGCCAGATAGTTCAGTGTTTATTAGAAGCAAGTAGCAAGTTTGGCAATTGGAATTGGCTCAACCCTCTCTCACATTTTTGTAATTTTATAACACCATATGGTCACTACAGATTTCTCTGACTATCTTCCGGTTTAAGTTCAGCTGTTTCACAGAACATTTAAACTGAAGTTATACATATTGAGATTATAATGATAAGCAACAAAGATATTTTAGTGGGGGCTGTAAAATTCCTAAGAAGTGCAGACTGCTATTTGAATAAGTTAATATTTGTTAATAAAATGCTTAGTACCTTCCTTCATAGTGGCGTGAAGTCCTCCAGGGACAGCCAAGCCAACTCAAACCATTTGGGAATTAGGAATTTAACAAGCAATTCTGCCCCAAACTCTTCTCCCAAAAACATCCCTCTGAAATTCCCTTTGACCACAGCTCCACATAATTTAATTACATTGTGATTCTTGCTGATGTTGGAATATTTTGGAATCAGGGTCATGAAAGATTGCATGCTGTTGCTCATAACTTGTAGGACAATTACTAAGGTAGCAAAAAAGGCTTCATGAGAAAGACAACAGCCATGGAAGACCCAAGTGCTCTGCAATAACAGAGTACACTGAAACTGGCACAAAACTTAGACCTTTTCCTAAACCACTTTCAGGTTTTTGGAGTTCAGATGTATTGTCACTACTCATGCCAGAAGCAGCTACTACAGTCATTTCACTTTACTATATGGAACACAGCTCCTAGAACCGCCTCTGTTAGGAATGCTCAAGTTCAACTGCTGTTCATCTTAAAATATATGAAATATTTCCTAACCTTGCTGTCAGTCTGGGCCCTGCAATCCTCCTCAACTGTTAGACAACAGAGGAATGAGCTATGTAGAAGGGCTACTGTTCCAAGATTTTTTTGCAACTAAAATGTAATTGTGGGTCTTTAACATGCAACAGCTTATGTCTTCCCCTGCTCTTTTTATTTTGTAAAGAGATTTCCATACTTATTTTATGGATTAGATTTTGGTTTGGGTTTCTTCTGTTTCTACTTAAAAATCTTTTCCCTCTAACTTCTACTCTCCCCATATGAATAGGCACATCTTTGCACCCGGGAAAACCATCAACTTAAAATTAACTCAGTCTTCACAAGTATTTAAACAAATATCCAAGGAATTCAAACTAATTTTCTAGCTTCAGCAAATGGCCTCAGCCACGTAGTGATAAAAATCAGCCTGACCTCCACTGACAGCATTTACATTCAGTCTTGCAGTTACCGCTTCCACTGAAATTACCCACATGCTCATGCTTCAACAGATTGGTTTTCTCATAGTGAAAAAAACAAAATGTGAGCACCAATGCTGGCAAGAAGGCAGGCAATTCAAGTCATGATCAATTAGCATATTAGGTGCCCATCAAATGCCACTGACTTCCCAGGCAAATGAGGGCAACAAGAGCTCCACTTAATGAAGTCCCACATTTACTGAATTACCAGCAAAATAGATTTTCTAAAAATGCATTGCAGAAACCTCAGTATGACATGGCAATCTGCTTTGCTAACAACTTATTTAACCATGTAATTTATTGGTGATACCTACAGCAAGGCAAGGTACTCATAAGTTCTTGCTCCTCCATGGCAGAGAGTAAAAATATATAAACCATATAAAATAGAAAAACCCCAAGAGGGTATTTAAAGCCCGCTCTTATTTTAGCTCCACAGACTTAAACGACGAGTTCAAGCCTGACACTATGGCAATGCAATGGGTCTGGGCCTCATTAATTTTTAATCAACCTTTATCCACCATAGCTTTTGAAATGAACTGTTACTAATGACTAGTCATATGTCAGTCTAATGAATGGGATGCAGACTTCCATTAAAATAATGAAATTAGCTTGTTTGGACTTTTGTTCCAGTTCCATGGCACACAGCCCCAGGTAATTACAGTTAGCACTACTTGCCCATATTAAAATCTGTTTATTTACTTAAGGTCTTTAGTCAGGACATCCCAATTTAGCTCATGTCAGCTGTTTTTTATGAGTCTAGGAGTACTTGTCTTATTAACAAAGATAAATACATGCAAGCAGTGCAAAGTGCTAAAACATCAATTATGTACACATGGACATTGAAAATAGAAACATTGTGAAAAAAACAGAATACACACACAATCCCTAGCCATATAAACACATCTCAGTGTTTCCCTGTGGCAGCAGCAATTACTTTTAGGGAAACAGAACAAGGTGTGAAAGGCATCTTTGCTAAGTGTAATTTGGCCCTTTCAAGCAACTCCTGTTCTTTAAGATCCTGAGTATAGGCTAAACAAACTGAGCTAAATTTTCAAATATTATTGTGCTGTAGAGCACCCAAGTCAGGACACATTGTGATGACCTTATTTTTTAAAAATTTATCTGTCTAGGACCTCAACATGCCCCCTAAGAATGAAGGCACCTTCAGCCTAGTTTGCAATGAGAAGCTGTTATTAATATATTATAAATACGTTGGAACAATAATAATGTTGTGAATAGATCATACTCAAGACTTCAAAACAGTTTCTTCCAAAGTTATTTCAGCAAGCACCTACATCCCACAATCACAGATAACATCTAAAAGTGATGTAGATCAGCCCTGTAGCGATGACTTCTGAAGCAGCTGGAGGTCATGGTGTGAGCATGCAGGCCAGGCGAGAAGCTACTGTGCATAGCAGATCTTACTGCTAAAAGAGCACTTTCTAAACAGCGGCCTCTATTTTATGAGACTAAGAAGAAATCTGCAATAACTAACCCTAAGTGCCAAAGCAAAATTTGTTAAAGGAAGAACGACTTAACAGCTGTCACTAAAGCTACCAGGCAAATGAATACAAGTCTCTATTGACTCAGAGAATGCATTGCATTCCTTTTTACAGTTTTAATGTCTTTTAGGTTTTCAGTGAACTACTCTGATCTCTACCGAGGCTTAAAATAAAATCCTAGAGTATGACTGAAGAAAGACAGAGGCCGCTCCTGCAGAAGGCAGGCAGGAATCAGCAAACCCTCTGCAGACGCAGGGCCTGCCCTGCAAACAGGTTAGAAGGTGCCCACTCACATGGGTCAGAGGCAGAGCTAGGAAAAGCCATGGCTTCCATTTCCTGGCATGGCAGGAAAAGCTGTGACTGTTTCTGTCAGCCCCCGAATACTTTACCTGAAGTGGAAGAGCAGACAAACCAGGAATTTTGCAACAGAAGACATCTTTCTCAAAGAACACTGATATGACCCAAACAAAAGTTTTCCCAACACTTTTTTTTTCCCCAGAAATAACCAAAATATTGATATAGACCCACTCCCCTGTACAAGATTTAACTCTGCTTGATGAAAGCCCAGGGAAGACGGGGCTGCCCAGTTTGGGGTGGCAACCAGGCAGAACAGGAACACCAATTTGTCTCTCCTTGCCCTGACTGACAGACCCTCACCTCTCCTTTCCCACATCCCTCCAGAAACCGCTGACAGATCTGGTTGAAAAACACACAGCTTTCTAACAATCTTCACAAGATGGGGAGTAAAAAGAACTCTTTCCTTTTTACATATTATGAATTATGTGCCTGCAATAGATTGTGTTTATAAACACAAAAAAACATCATTAGTTATACAGCAATTCCACCTTTCCCACTTTCAGTTTCCAGTCTCAAATTGAACAGAATATTTTCATAGCCACAATATGAATCTCTTTGAAACAGAAACATTTCTCTTTTTTTTTTTTTCTTTCCTCAGACATATTCAGCCACTCTGTAAACAGACAGATCTGGAGCAAATGCAAGCCAGGACAGAGCCCGTGATTTAATGGGATTTAGCAGGAAAGACTCCGAATTACTCCAGCTGACAGCTGTAACTGATGCCACAACATTGCAAAAGTGACTAGAGAAACAGAGGGCAAGTGCTACGTCCAGTTATAGTTACTATGTCAGAGCTGACATCCAAACCTGGACTCTCCCAGCTCAAAGTCTGACACTTCAGACTGACAGTATAAATGCCAATATTAAAACCTATAAAAGCCTACAATTTAAGGGACATTCTGTGTTTACAGAGGACTGTCTAATGCGGAAGAGCTCAAGGACCTACCTTCTTGTCCTCTTCAAACTATGAGACTTGATGACTATTTGACTAATATAAGTCATTGTTGATAAAGTTGCTTAATTTTCTTCCTGAACCTCTAGACTACATAAGCATTAAAAGATTCATGAAAAGATGGAACAAAGAGAAAATTATATCAGGCCTGCTTTGCTCTCTATTGTTAGCTTCCCTCTGAAAAATAAAAAGCATTGAGTTTACTAGATACTCTTTCTGGGAGAGTCAGGCACAGAAACAAAGCAAGCTCAGGTTACTGTTTTGTCCCTCCCACCACAAGCCAGAGGACACATTAATCTCAGCCAAGTTGATTTAGCCCAATCTGCAGTCTTTCTCCTTTTATATTACATTAGGCCCTGATCCATCTTTCAAATTACCTTTGGCAATTAACTCAGGTGGCTAATTCAGGAGCTTAATTGCTCTCTGTTACTCATGTAATCAATATAGACAAACCATTGCATTAGCATACTGGGTGACTCAAGTGTAATAGTTAAAAGTTTCGTGGTTTAATCCAAGCCTTAGAGCTCAACCGTCCCTATCAGAAATAAGTCCAAGTGACTTTCCCATATTAACAGAAGAAAAGTGCAGCACAGTGAAGAAACAAGCTCAGATATCCAGGGATCTACGCAATCATTTCACAGAATCACAGAAACACTAGGTTGGAAAGGACGTTCAAGATCGTCAAGTCCAACCATTAATCCAGCGCCACCATGTCCCCTAGACCATGTCCTGAAGCGTCACATCCACACGTTTCTTGAACACTTCCAGAGATGGCGACTCCACCACCTCCCTGGGCAGCCTGTTCCAATACCTGACCACCCTCTCAGTGAAGAAATTTTTCCAAATATCCAATCTAAACCTCCCCTGGAGCAATGTTTCTTACAAAGCATTTCTTCCCCTTTCACCAAGGCCCTTTACAAAAGGTCAGACAAGTGATTCCTGATCAATTCCTGATCAGGTCCTGTACCACACAATGTCAGACAGGGTGCTCCTGCGGCTGAGCTCTACCTGATGCTCCAGGGAGGATTTAGAAACACATGATCAGGTCTACAAGAGGTCAGTTCCCAACTCTCATTAGGTAAAAATGAGCTTGAATACTGGAGCACAATTTTTTAATTTTTTCCAAAGAGTTTGGTAGATTAAATAGTCCTATTATTTATGTAGATTTCCAGTCCCACTGGGAATTTTTGGATGCCAGTTAACCCTCATGGCAATGAGTCCTGGGATGTGAGTGAGAATGAATTCCTTTTGCCACTCAGTAATATTATAAGGTAAAAATGAGAAACAAATGTTTTAATTTAAAAAACCCACCCTGAATCAATTATCAATTACCTTACAATTACCACAAAGTAATTAGCTTTTTAAATGTCTCTTTATGTAACTGTCCCCTCCTCCCCAAACCTTCTGGAACAAATTCAGAGAGAGGGAAACAACTGCAGCTCACTACGCACTGGACTGGGCAGGATGGCTTGGCCAAGCTCCATACCAGCTTCCCAGCTAGATCATTATTTGTCAGATTTCTCATGCATGGGAGAATTGCACTTGATTTTTTGATTGCAGCTGCACACTGAATGGTCCACAGTGACACCTCAGTTTCTCTCCTGGACTGATACAGGTTATTTAGATCTCAATATGGAGTGTTGAGTAATTTAATTTTTTTCCTCTGGTATGTGCTAGCAACAGCTGCATTTAACAGAATTTATTGCTTTTCACTGTTACAAGTCCCCTTGCTGAAATCCTCAATTCAAAAAAGGTCCCAATTAAAAAATTTAAAAGTTACTTTAGAAAAAATTGCCGTATTTTCAAAATAACATAAAACTTGTGAAGAATGACTGCAAAAACAAATAGCTAAAACAAGGGATTTAGGGAATGTATTTGCAAAGTTTTATGAGATCCTCTGCAGAATATGCTAGCAGTTAGAGTTATAAAAACTAAGATGAAATAGGAAGAATATTCCCTTTCTTCTGGCAGTGTATAAATTGCCTGTATTTAGAATTACTGCCATAAATTTTCAGTACTGTCAAACAAGCCTGAACTGTTAACAGCATTCAGTGATTACTGGGAAGAGTAAGACTCATTTATAACATACTACAAATACATAAGGAAAATGAATTTTTAAATGTCATTAAGCTGTATCCCACAGCTATCTAGCAAAAAAAAAAAAAAAAAAAAATTTCTTTCCTTGAAAGTTTTTTTGTAATGTTCACATGTTGCTAAGTCACATCTAAAGACCTAGATCGGCTGATCTGAAGTCAGGAAGATGACTGAAGAGTGCTTCACACCAGGCACAAGCATTCAAAACCCTGGATTCAAACATCTTTAGAGTATCAGTGCTGCCCTCAGTTCAAGGGCTATCGGCATGCACAACTGGCTTAACTGGAGGATTTGAGAGTTGTGCCCATACTATGAACCTGACTCTACAGTCTTCACTCTCTCAGCCCTCCCACATTGACACACAACTGCACCACCCCTCACCACTAATGCCCTGCACCAAGAGCCAGATCAGGCTGACCTGGATACAGTATGGCAGGACCATTAAAAATTGAGGGAACTCCTCATGAGACAAAAATTAAGCATAGGTTCAAATATTTACAAAATTACATTTAAGCTTTTCATTTTAAGTAAAACAAATGCACATTGCCAATAGTCTTGCAGTCTCTTCTTTTCTTGTGACACCAAAATCTACTATCTACTGGTTCGTACTGGCACATCCATTCACGTGTCTACACACACAACACTTCTGAGCTAAACCTTTATGACCCCCCTGTAGCCACGGGCAGCAAACTGGGCTCCTGTATTTTCCCCTCCCTTCCTCTAGCTGCTAGGGGGTGAAGTTTCACATGAGTTGGCTGGGAAAGAAGGGCAGGCTGCTGCTGCTGGGCTTTCGCAGTCCTGGAAGTATTATTAGTTTTCTGTTAGGCACTACAACCCCAGAAAGAGGACTGGAAAAATAGTGCCTGCATAAGCCCACAAGCACAATTGTATATATTTAACTTTCTGACATTGTTGTACAGATAATTTCTCAATTATTTTTTTTAGTGGATAGTGGCACAACACTAAAATCAACTGCAAACTCAACACAATACGTAACCACGCATTCTACGTTTTGTGACGCTTCCTGGCTACTTCCAAGGTAGCTTGTTTCTCTGCAACATTTTATTTTACCATTCTTTCAGAGAGGAAAAGCATAACCAGGATCAGCCTTCTATAATATCACCAACAGGATTCTACAGATATTACGCAGATATCGCCTAAACGACCTTGAGCACTTAATTCAGCCAGTGTCCTGAGCTTGGTAGACAGGTGTAACTGCAGATTGCCTCAAGAATTCCACAAAAAGATAATTTTGTGTCCAAAGTTGTTTTTTTTAAGTACAAACAAATACATTTACCTATGTCCCTACTCTGTATTTACTTGATGCCCCACATCAGTTTTAGAAACTTCACCACAGTGGTGAGGTTAGTGTAGGTGCACAGACGCCCATGGGTGCAATGCCCCGCATATCCCACAGCAGCAGCGTGCATCTCCCCGGTGAAACAGGGCAGCTGGGAGAGAATCCTCCTTCATGGATGGGCTGTGACTGCCATCACTTTCCAGGGCTGGGCCAAGCCTCCCTGGAGGTTTCTGCCTCACCTTTTTTGACAGCACTAACTCCTCAAATGCAAACCATAAATTTGCTTAACAAGTTGCAGATGTCATCCACATATTGTTGACTCTTCCAGAAGATCCTAGGAAGGCAGACAGCATTATTTTTACTGCTGCAACTAATAACAACGAATTTTCATTGTTCCAAGAGTGGCTGCAACTGCTCCAGGCATACAGGCAGGTATGCATTCCACAGGCAGCCATCCTAAAGCTCTCCCAGTTTTTCTCACCTGCTGTCACCCCAGTCAGTAATTTCCAGAAGATATTAGAATATTCATAGCCACTTCCAAACAGATTAGGCGTAGGCAGTAAATCATATGAGATGAACTTGGCAAAACATTTTTATCCTTTCTTGTGCAGCTGATCAAATTTCTGTAGCAAAGGAGATTGTTTCATTCAACTCCAGTATTTGGATTTACCTTTGCAACACAGAGCTGTGGAAGGTATGAAGAGAGATCAAGAACTCAGCTTTACCCAGTAAGCAAAGGCAGCTTTTTTCTTCTCTCTCTCTCTTTTTTTTTTTTTTTTACAGGCATCCTCCCTGAGAAAGCAATGGGAAACTTTCCCACCAACTCCAGAGTAAGACCAGATCAATTATCACAAGGTTAACAGCAAGAAGCAGGAGGAATAAGAAACAAAAATGTGCCCTTATTGCCTTTTTTTTTTTTTTAAAACACACCAATGAAAAAGGAAAGGCATATGATAAGCAGGAATAGACTCCACCTGCCAAAGACAGGTGGACACAAAACAGCAACAGCCAAGCACACTTAAAACTTGGATTCTTCAGATATTTACTCACCTGGGTTTAACTGAAGCAAATTCCACTCAGATTCAAATTCAATTTTTTGCAATACTATTTGTTTTCTTAATTGCATTAGGGATTCATCCTTGTAGCTGTTTTTAAATTAAAAAAAAATCTTCTCTGAACATGTGATGCTAGCTCCACAGCTGTACTGGCTTGCACCAGTGTGTTGTGTTATGATATAAGCCAGTGAATATCACATTAGGCATCAATAGAAATACTGAGAATTTTTGCTCATGTTTCAGCTGAGGCTCCCCATTGCACCCAACATAAAATGTGCATGAATCTCTGATAACACATCTCATGACTGAGATTAACAAAATAAAATAAACTTTGCTACAGCTGCTCTGATAATGAACTTGGATCATACTGCCTGCTGTTCCACAGCCTTTACACATACTGACTACACATTGCAGTGCTGACAAAAATGTACTTGCCGTCAAGCTTCTCGAATGTAAAATTCTTGCACAAGCCAAAAATCAATCTGCGTGAGAGTTCACAAGGGTAATTCCTGCCCTTCTCACATTTCATAACGTGAAAAGAGTAATGAAGGGTCATTAAGGCAACACAAGACCATATGCCCATTCATGTAGAAGAAAGAACAGAATATACTTTCAGGTTGCACAGTGCCACACAATACTTTCACTTTAGCTACCTCAGTTCTCCCCAAACTTTTTGTATCCATGCATTAAGCAATCTCATGTTTGAAGGCTTGTCACGTGTTCCATAGTTTAATTCAGGATACTCAGACACATTATATTCCTTTAGAGCAGACAACCCCACGCTCCTCAAGAAACATGGTTTCATGGTAACATAGGAAAGTGTCATCCTGAAGCCCCTTAACACTTAAGCAGGAGCCATTGACTTCAAATACAATTTGGCTGAGTCCCAAAAGGTGAATAGTACCCAATTACCAACAGTTCACAAAAATAATTTCTAATCCTCCCATCTTCCTCCAAGTTCCCTTCCTTCTACTTCCAGCTGTCCTGCAGCTATCAGGATTGGAAGGCATTAGTAAACTCTTCCTCCTCAACAGAGCCAAACCCATAAAAGCAGGTACTTAAATGCTAAAATGAACCTGAATTATGCTAAATAATTAGAACTAAAATACTGTATTTCAAGTGCAAAAGTCTGCACATAGGTTGGAAAGCTACTGGCTTTTTCTCTACAGAAAAAGTAAGCTCATCATTTTCTGAGGTACCTTTAGGGCAGAGAAACCAACACTCTGGAGCTCCTGAGTTTGCTTCTCATTCATTTCTCAAATTTATATATAATTACCCAGCTTTGAAAGCACAAACAAGATTTGTACCAATGAACAGAACAGCTCTTGAAGTCTCTCTGATTCAGAGCAGGAGCCAAAGTCTATCAAGGTTAATGAACTTAAACTTTGAATCAAGCCAACATTAAAATACAGCTGAAGAGCAGCCTGTCTTGTAATGTCCCTGTGTGCATCTGTCCAAACAAATTAATACTGTCCTTGCCTCCTGCTCCAGCACACACTACATCAGCCCAAGGCCACTTTAACTCTTCTGGGAAAGGCTGAGCATTATAGGCCCAGCCCCCCCCACCACATGGGCAGACTTTTTGGAGCTTGGGTACAGACTGCTGCTGCCTTTATCAGTACCATCCAGTGAGAGCATGTATATGAGTTGTGTGTTCAGTCTTTTTTAGCCTGGCTATTGAATTTATTCAAGGAAAAGGAGCTGCTTCCACTTTGTTTCCATGGCAACAACCGTAAGAATTTTGTCTTCACATAAGTGAGTTATTGCTTTTTGTGCTTCCATAGTCTAGGCAGAAAAACTAACATAATGCGGTCTCAAGACAGACAATCAAATCTTCCTATCCTTCCAACACTCCTACAGGCAGCAGATTTCATTACCAGAGGTATAAACGGGTTGAAAAGCAATCCTCATTCCTACAAGTATTAACACTGGAGAGATTTAATTTCAAAACAACTTCAATTAAAGAAGATTCTTTTGATGTCTGTGTTTCTGTACACACTGACAGAGGAGAACAGATTAGCTCATCATTGCCTGTCTTTCAATTTTAGTATTTTGTAAGCAGCTTTGAGATGTTTACCCATAAATTATGGTCACTATTTTCCTCCATATATAATTTCAACTTTTATTTATTGGTCATGTATTCAAAATATTTTCAGTACTACAAAAAAGTAAGTTTACCTTGACTGTAAAGATCAAAATCTACACAAGACAGACTTTTGAAAGCAGAGAGGAAGGAATGATTAGGATATGAACACTGTTGACTTAGCCTTCGAATTAGTTGGGCTAAAATTGCAGTGTATGCACCAAAAACCCCACGGAATAAGTAGAAGGCTGAAAGGATAATTTCCATTGAAACAACAGTGAAGCTGCTCTCCTGTGAAAAGTGAATCTGAATCAGAAGGTCCTCATCACAGGAGGAGACTTCAGAAGAGTCTTGAGTTGAACAAGTTGGTGACTAACTTTGTAGGGAACAAAATATTTAAGAGGGAGGAGAATTAAGTGGTCCCAGTAGCAAGGTCTTGAATGTGTACACCTTGTTCCACATCATTCAGCCCACCCTTAAATACTTAAGAGATGCTAAATGAGCATAGAGAAATGCTTTTACAGGAAAAGAAAAATAAGAGCATCCTCTTCCCATTCTCCTGAATTACAAGAAGAAACAGAACCCTACATCCATAGTGCTCTTAGTAAAGGACATCGATTATACCATGAACCGAAAAAACACTAAAGCAATTTCACATCACAGCATAACTGGGACATTTTTATCTCAAAAACAAGTGACATGGTGAGACAGATCTCATAATGTGATAGAATTGTTGCGATTCCGCTGACTTTGCTGGAAGGTTTATTACACCAGGTGAAAATTTGGACCCACTACCAGACATTTTTATGATTGTGACTATCCTGGAGTTGACTCACAAGGAGTAGCTTCCAGCTCCGATGGATTCTGGGTTCCTTTCAGCACTTCAAGACAGACTGGTTCATAAGCATGGCATTTATGCTGTTATCAAGCATGTAAGCAAGTGTACTAAATCAACCACAGAACAATGAATGTTTTAAGGTCAGTTGAGCAGGAGAACCCAAGTCTGTAAACAGTAAAGGCACAAAGGTTTGTTCTTCAATGAGAAAACAAAAAGGGTGGGGAGAAAAAAAAGCACCTGTTGAATAAAGTATGGTCAAAATATTGAAGACACAAGAGAGGACACAAAGGGAGATAAGCCCTGCGAGGTACAGTGCTTGCAATAACTGTTCTGTATAGCACACACCTACTTGCATGGCTGGGCTGGCAGCCAGGAAGCTGTTTTGGGGCTAACCCCAAACCTGGCTGACCCATGAGACTCCACTAAAAGCCATATCTGCACTACTAGTGTCAGTGTATTCTAGGACTTGGTGAAACATCTCCACTGGAGTATTTAGACTAAGTGGAGAAGGCTACATTGATCTTTATCATCACCAATAAGATTCCATAAATACAAATTTGGGATGAAGTTACCCAAACTTCCCTGCTGACTACAAAATACTAAATATTTGCTTTTTGAGTACTTCCCTGCAGTCTTGAGGACTGAGTTTTACCTGAAAAAAGCCTCCTACCTAGCAGAGATCTCACCGAGAGGGGAAGGAAGGACAGGGAGAAGGCAAGCCTTAGAGGTTCTAAATTGCAACCTGCGTTTCCCAAACCATATTTCACAGATAGATGCCTTTAAAATATAATAAACCCCCGGAGCATAAGATAACCAGCCACAGCTGAGCTCTCCATAGACAACTTCAGGTCCACAACACAGAAATCAAGTCAAGGGTTAAGAGCGAGCTGGAAGACAATTAGAACAGGCTTGTGTATATGTTCACATTACTGACTTCTTTCACCACTTGTTTTACATTTGCCTTTTTCTTTCTTGTGATTCTCCCTTTCATTTTGATAGGTTGGGGTTCCTGAACACAGACATACAAGTCCTCCTTTGACCTGAGACACAGAAGCATTTCAATACATGAGACAAACAGAAAGCCTGGGTAATTCATATAATCAAACACTGACTTGTATTTCAGAAGAATCTGAATGGAATAGTGAGGGATGCTGGTTAATCAGAATGACAGCAATTTGTAGAAAACAGAGCTTTTCAGTAATGAAAATAACAATTTCAGCTCCATAGCAGTAGTGCTGGAGGCCAAAGAATCCCTCCCTTAGATGCAGACTCCACTCCTTTCTGAACAGCAGACTGGTAGTCAGTATTAAGTGATCATTAAGTCACTTTTTCACCTAATTAAAAAAAACTTAATAAACTAATCATTAGAACTGGATATTCATCTTACGGTGCATTGCAATCATGTAGGAGAGAGAAGATTTCCCTGACGGTCTGAAAGATCAATTTGGAATTACAAAATTCGAAGGATGCCAGCTACAACATTGCTCAAAAAAGAGTTTTAATTCAGGAGACAAAGAAGGTCTCCAGTTAATTTTTGTTCCAAATCTGTCAGTCTTGTTAATTAGACACAAAAAATGGGCACATCTTCTAACTCCACTTGAGCAATTGAAGAGCACAGCAGATTACACTAGTTAATCTTTAGAGTAACTGTGAAACAATCAGGAACCATCGGTCTTGCATAAGAAATATGTAATTACTCCTGGCATAGAGTAAGTCACAAGAAAAGAGTAAATGAGGATCAAATAAAGAATTTGAGTCATTTACAGAGCTGGGCCGTCGGATCCCACAAGGTCTTTGCCACTGGCAAACATGATTAGTATCACACATAAGGACAGAAGAGGTATTTGCTACAAAACAAGGCACCATTTGGAACACTGAGCAGGAAAGAACTTAGCAACTACCACAGAAAAGGAACTGCAATCGCTAGCAAATTAATGAGAAAGTACAGTAGGTTGTACTGAGAGAGGGCTTTAGATTATTATAGAGAGAGGTCTATACATTAACAGATTAACGTTCTGTTAATGTATAAAGATTTCCAACCATACTCAACACTGCATAATTGCATGGACTTCAGTGTTCTCCTCCTGTGCATGCAGGACCTCTGCTAAGCCAGCCAAGCAGTGCTAGCAATCAGTTAAGACTGTCAGGAATTCATTTTTATTGCCTCCCTTTCTTTTATTAATTCTACACCAATATTTTCAGCCATCTTTACACCTTTAATAGAAAATAGTGACTGGGAGCAGAAAGTATTTCATTTCTGAGAGCATGGGACTCTAACCTCTTACAAGAGTGAGAGTAACCTTGCCCTTAAAGCCCACTTTGCTATGAAAGAGCCAAACCAGGAGAGATTATATTTGGCAATATCAGTCCCCATGCTTTGTACTTGCTCCCTAGATGGTCAAAATATCACTCTCTGGTTATTATCAGAGGAAGGACACCAGCTTAGAGGAACCACTAAGTCTGACCCTGTAGGTGGTACTTACTTTTACAGCTAGGGGCATAAGGGTCTAGGCTCAGCATCACTGAGGTAATTAAACTGGTTAGACCCACTGTGTAAGTCCATACTTTCAAACCCAATGTCTAAGTAATCCTGGTTACCATGGGGAGAAAAGATTCTTGTTTCCATTTAACTCAATCAAGCATGGAGAGTCAAACCCAATCTAGCTTTAACATATTGATAAACCCTGGATGATACCAATAAATTCAAAAGACGGGCAGCAGCATCTTAAAAAGATAAGGAGAATACTAGGAATTAACTGGTAATTTGCACAGGAATAAAAACTGCAAAAGTCACAAACAGGATCTTCATTAGAGATTGTCCTAGTCAGAAATGCAAGTGAACAAAACCATGCAAACTATTATTCTGAAGAGCAAGAACTGAGGTATGTAGGGATTAAAAAAAGGATTAAGAAACCATGAGGTGGCAGGAACAGATGGGCTTTTTCTGAACTGAACTTCACTTAGTTCTAATCTGTCTAATTCCCATTATTATTTTTAGGCAGAAGAAAGTTTCATTTTCAGAACATAATTGCCTTGCTATTTTCTATGGTATTGCAAGTCTCACTTTGTATCCTCCACGTATTATTTTTGCTCCTATGCTATTTTCTTTTTTATATAATTTACCAAGGCTGATTCTTCTTTTTAATCCCTTTGCAGTCTCTTATTTCACTACTAAAATGTTGCCTTGAGATGACTGACGACATGTTTGACATTTACATTTTATTGGAAAGAATGTAGATTGCATCTTTCTTATCTGTTCCTAAAACAGTTCCTCCATTCTTCCACAACACGTTTTTGGGGACAATAGCTGCATCCCCATCAATTTTAAATTCATTACACACTTCTCTGAATACTGACTTTTCACAGTTTAATATTTTTGTGCCACTACTCTTTGTACATATTGTAGCCTCATGAATATTTCAAATCCGATAGCATTATGGTTACTCAACCTTATAAAAGCTCACTAGCGTCTATCTTATTTATCATACAGGTCCTGCTTCATTTCCTAGGACTATGTCCAAAATATCCTCAGATTTTTTTTTTTACTTGCTTATATAAATTATAAGAGAAAACAGCCTTACACTACCACACGTATCTTTTCTCAGGCATTAAACAATTCTTATTCCAGTCAAACTTGAAGTAATTGAAACCCTCTGTGATCGCTGCTCTATCCTTTTAACGAGTTTCCACAAGTGCATAAATATTCCTTGATTTTCCTGCTTACCCTCTCATGAATAACATGCTTATGATCATACCCTTAACCATTTCCACACTGTATTTTAACTCCAATATCTCAGGTTTTTTTCTTGCCAACTTAACTAAGTCATCAGCCCCTTATCTGTTTTTCCATTTGTCCTTCTGTGTACCCCACTGCTGAGCTCCAGTTGTAAAATCTTGGAACATTTCATTAAATAACATTCCTTAAAACTTTCTTAAACCCCCAACTTACATAGGATTTTGCCTCCAGCAACTTGCAAACAAGGGCAAAGATTCAAAGGACTCTCACTTTGAGGAAAGTAATTTAAGATCCCACTCTGAATGCACTACAAGTTTTTTAAAGCAAAGGGCAAAAGCTCTTACTCACAGCAGGCTCGAATAGTTGCTGCTTGCCACAGTGATTTCACTCACTAGGGTGACTAGTGGAGCATGGACTGTTTGGTCTAGCCCACAAAACTGTCCTTGAAACAGTCACGGATGCTAAGGCTTCTAGTAGGAGTCAAGGTTGCTGCATCCTGGCTTTCCACTTATTCCACACCTCCAGGAACACAGGTTCCTTCCAGCAGCAGAACAGGGCTGGGATTCTTGCCATATCTAACGTCTGGCTGGTGATGTGAAGCAGGAACCCAACGGCTCCATACGCATGTGGTGAAAGGAGCTCAAAGCCCCATCCAGCAGGCTGAGAATCTGGCCAGCATAATCAAGCTTATATATGAATAAATATGCCTACAGCAAAATCAAGTAGTACATCAGTTATTTCCAGATAATGATGTTATTGTATCCATCTGCCAAAATCTATGTCTGTTAGCCAGAACGTGCTGGCAAGAACGGATGAAGAACTGGCCAATTAATGAATTTCTCTGCACACATCTGGTGAAAAAAATACTGAATATTTTATCACTTGCATAGCAGAGAAGCAGGTCTGCTGGGAAGCCAACTTCAGTCATGTCAGCAGCAGTTCCCAGTGGAGACCATCCAAAGGATTGGGTGCAAAGCCCCTCTTGGCTTGAAAATTTATTTCTTATAAAACTCAGAGTCTTTCCATAAGATCCATAAGTTATCATAGGTTAAAATCTAACTGTAGCCTATTAACCTGGGATTTTGCTTTTTAAGCTAAGTAACAGGAGCCCAGGTCTATACTTGCTTCAAAAAGCTGCTCTGAAGGCAAGAGAGACAGAAAGCAATACAGCATTTCAGGATCTGTTGCTCTTCTCTGGTTGTCTGAAAAAATAGCTCAATATGCTATGACAGGACAGAGTTCACACCTTCCAGAGGAACCAGGTAATGAAAACTCTGAAACATCCCATTGCATGGTGTGGCATGCAGGAAGCTAATGAGACTTGAGGGCAAGAAACTCTCCTTTTTTACATACTTTTAAGAGAAAGAAAATGCCTTATCCTGATTTGACACACAGTAAAAAAATCTCCAAAACAACTGTGATCCAAGTAATAAAGTCAGTTGCTGGATGGTACAAACCGAGAGCAAATAAAACTTTTTGCTTAGAGAATTCCAATAGCTTCATTTGCTATTTTAATCCCTCTAGGCTTCTCTAATTAAAATCCCATGAATTTTCAAATGATGCTAACATCCTCAACAGCTCATATTCACTGGGGGTCTCCATCATTTCCACACAGTCCCCAATGTGTCTGTCACCTCTCAGTATCAGTCATTAGAAACCATTCATCAAGATCCATCTGTCCAGACTCACCTACAAAACTTAAGGTCATTTACTCTCAAAGCTCTTGGCTGTTATCCTAGTATTAGTCTGAAGTTACTTCACCCCAGTGACACTTTGTTCTGGGGATGGAGGGAAGTAGGAGTAGGGAACAATATGGGACTGTTTGTAAGATTTCCATTTTTACAACACAACATTTTCAAATGTAGGGTGAGGGCTTTCCCATGCAGCACCTGGATATGCTCAAATATACATAATGCACTAGCAAATAATTACCCAGCTGTCCATTTTCAGTTATCACATCCCCCACAGTTCAAGATTTCCCTCTAAGCCCCTCAGCAGAAAAACTGCTTTTCATTTTGCTTCTTTTTGTAAATACAAGGCTACCCCAGCCTTTCTGATGCACCTTTGCATTTCCTTAGGGAGGTAGCTTCATTTCTGCAGCATATAAGTCATCACTGCACATTGTCTGTAAAGTGCTTTCTAATCTTCCAGGGTGAAAGTCACTTAATGGCAAGCTATTAATAACAGCAGTGGGGTAGTTTGTGTCATTGTGTTTAAATATCACTCTTACGCTCCTTTTTTAAAAAAAAAAAAGTTATTCAATCATTTAAGTTATTCAGGCAAGATAAAAATTAAAAATTATGTTTGGGAAAAGACAACACTAAGTAAAACAGTCGCACAGGCTAAGGTGGGTATTTTTTGTGCTTTAAACAGAAAGCAGAACACAGCTCTGGGAATTCACATTTAACTGAACTGGGGTTGAGCAGCCGCAAGGCTTTGAGCATCATTTGAACTCCAGCCCTCTGAAGACTAGCACAACAAGAATACACAGCCTGCAATCACCTGTACCCTAGGGTCATCCGCACCATGTCTTACAAGGTAAAACTGATGGTGGTACAGTAGAGACAGTACAAAGATTATGCCCTCTTTAGTATCATTTTAAAATAATAACAAAATTAAATGGGTTATAGGTAAGATTTCAGTGTTTGAGGGTCTTGGGCTTGCTCTCTGCACAGCAGTTAATTTCTCCATAAGACAGCAAGTAGTATAAAAAAAGGCAGCTAGACTGCAAAAAGGTACTTGTTGGCTTGTATCCAGCTCAAAGTAGAGTCCGTTTTAGCACATAGCATTCATCTACTGCAAACAACTCAGATAAACAAGTACCTTACTCATCTATTCCAGTTCAGGTATCTGTTCTGTGCATCTTTGGTCTAGAGGCAAAGAAGAAAGTTATTGAGCCCTTTAATTGGTAAGGACCTTGCTAGGTGACAAAACTGTCTGCCCACTTTCCCTAATTAAGAAAAATCCTATTACCACACGCAAGTGTAAATTGTGAGACTGTAAATACCACCCATCAGTCTTCAGGAATTGGTACAACTGGCATATATGTTCCTGAACCATCTGTACAGCAAAGGATTCATTAAAAATTACTTGTGAACTTATGTACTAGTTTGTAGGACAGCAACTTGCCAGAAAGTATAAGCATTTGGAAATGGTTACAAATGAAGTAAAAATTACCTACTTTCTCATGGTATGAGTGACTGTGGTCATAGAGGGTTTCTAGAGTCTGAAGCAGACAGTCCTACTCCAAATTCAGGGGAGCAGCCTTGCAGATTGAGCCTGTCCACAACCCCCAAAAGAAGATGAAGTGGAAGAGCTCAGGGGGAGATGGAAATGTAGAACAGTGCTGCAGAACATGTAGAATGAACAGCAGCTGCTAGAGGGGGAACAGAGCAAACAAGTGCTCCCCCTGATACTGCAGGTGACATACACACCTTGCAAATTTTGTCTCTAAAGTGACATTCAATGGGACAGAAGACACGGGAAGGAATAGAACTGCGATATAAAATCAAGGTTTTGGGGAAGAGGCAGAGATTGCCAGTGCAATGAACAGCATACAAAAGTCTTGAAAGAAGTAACAGTGGAAGAAGAGATCCTCTTAAAAAAAAAATCAAAGCAAGCCCTCCACTCCTCGCTACAATGCAAACCAAATTCAGTGCTTAGACCAGAACAGGGCTTTCTTTGCTCTCTTACTCCCATGCCTGAAGATCAAGAACACTGCAACACTATGTTGTAGTGATGCTGTAAGATGATTCTGCATTGAACAAAAGAATCTCCTGAAGGACTACAGAAATTTAGATCTTACCTGAGACACAGTGCACAAGTGCTGCCACACCTGTGACAGATTGCTTTAGGAAAAAAATTAATTTAAAGTCTGTTTTATTAAATAGACAGACTTAAAATTTCTTTTTAAATTCTTCTTTAAACACAAAGAACAGCATAAAGGAGGAAAATGACACTGAAAGGCAAAACATCCAGTAAGGCAGACTGAGACAGTGATAGCAAGACTTACAAGCAAATGGTTAAATATGAAAGATGATGCCAAAGGGACTGAAGGAGTTTTAGGTAATCAAAAAGATTCAGAAGACTGGATAGTAAGGGGGCGAGGGGGAAGTGGCCATATGAAGAAAATAAAGAAAATGGAGAATTAACTGCAAACGCTAGGTCTAAAAGCAAAGGGTAGGATGAAAATAACATCTTAAGGGAATTATGGGTAAGGCTGGGATATGGGCTTTGGTATGGCCTTCCTGAGGACTGTGTTATATTTGTACCAAAGTAGGAAACCAGAATGCCAATAGGGAGATCAGGCCTCAGCAAGAACTCCACAAAACAGAGTCAGTATAAACTTGCTACTCAAATGAAAAATACTGTGACCTGGTGTGCAGTCTCAGTGTATTGATTGCTACAGAGCAGGACTGGTCTGGACAAAGAAGTACAAAATAAAGGTAAAACACATCTATCCCTTTGTTCTGGCTAACTGGAGACATGGATAAAAGGGAGAGCTGTCAACTTCCATACAGATTTTACATTATAAATCCCTTTTTTTGAGTGTGAATAAATGCTACAAAATATACCCCAAACCCTGTTTTCTAAAGGTATGTGAATGTACCATACAGGTGATCAGACCTTCTGGAAGTTCACGGCACCAAGAGGCAAGATCCTCTTTTGGCTTTTGGCACACAGCTTTGACCACCAAGTGATCCTCCTGAAAAAAATTCCATCACACCAAATGTAAATGTGCTCTCCTTGGCATTACTCTCCTAGAACAATAGTCCCCCAAAATAAGGTATGCCATATATGCTGTGGGACCCACAAAGAACCGAGACACTCAGCAAGTGAAAACACAAAATAAAGACAAGGCAAGAGAAAGATGCTTCATAGACCAAAATATAATTTCTTGATTTACGTAGTGGACAAAAAGTCATTCACCAATATACTCAAGTCCCTTGCCTGCATAACTCAGTACAAGCACATAATACCAATTGCTGTGATTTGTTAAGCTAATACATATCTATATCTTGCAATATTGATGGTGGATACAATTCTTGTTTTACAAGGATTAGCTTCATTTCTTTTGTAGCTTTTAAAATTTGAATATAATTCATTCCCTTTGAATACTGAAAGTCTATTTCATTGAATGGCTGAATTTTTGTTTTAACTGCCTGAAAAAAGTACTACTGAAAAAACAACTTGTCCCATGCACAGGATGCGGCGCCCCTACACCACAGCCAGTCCTTAACAGAATGGGGGCCAAAGTCCACAGAAAAAATGGAGTCTGGGCAGGGTATAAGCAATTCATTGGGCCTTATGTGCCACATCCCCACTATCGTTTACACTCCTAATAGTACATGTAATAAATAATCAGCATTCCCTACCTGTGTGCTGCCTTTCAAGGGTGATCTCAGGAGAGTGTGACTGGAGGTCAGCTAGACAGAGGACTCTGAATTGATGGCTGCACCACGCAGCCAGCATCATCATTTATTTCCTTTGCTGGCAGGCACTAACCATTCCTTCTGCTGAAGAAAACAGTCAGTAATGGAAATTCTGGCACCACTTTAATTATAACATCTTCAGCTTGATGCCAGATTAATGAGTAGCAGTGGAATAATGTTTTTAAAGTTTGACTAATGATGATGTAGGTAATGACTGAAGCATGAAGGCACCTGCACCCAGAAATGCACCAGGTCTGGACCAATTTGTCCTATTACATCTAACAATATGACAAAAAAGAAAAGAAAAATGTGACTTAACAATTGAAAAACTGATTTAAGATAAGGTATGTGAAACCACCAACACTAAAAGAGAATATTTTAAACCTGAAAAATGCTGATCATCACATCTTACTAAGAAAATGCAAATAGAGAATTTAGGACACTAATAACCATATATAATTGTTCTCTACTTTTGTGTAAACAGTGAAATAAGGAGGAAGTTTTAGACACTACCTTATAATTCTGTTTTGCTTGTTTCATCAGCACCAGCTTCTGCCAAAGAATTAAAACTGATCAGAAAAACACGCTTATACAGTAAAATGAAGATACACAGACCCTTTCCTTGAAGTAAAAATCAGAGAAAGATGACATTAAAAAGCTTTTCCATGTTCAAAGGGCAAGTCCAGTAACACTAAGGAAGATTAACTACTCCAAATATATCTATGGTCAAGAACCAGGAAAAAAAATAAACAAACCCTTCCAGTTCATCTTTATGCATCATAAAACAAATTAAATTAGGTTTTTGTTCACTGTGTTGTGCAAAAAGGAATTTTGTCAAGAGTCATTCTGATAAAGTCAAGCTGCTTCTCAATCACTGCACAACCAACCTTTTTCTCAAAGGTTATCTTCCAAGGAGAATCAAAATACAAATATATTTATATGAAGTTTTTGCCTTTCATACCTAGCACGTTTACTTCAAATGTGTGCTGGGATGCTAAATCTACTGACGTTGTTGATATTGTTCTGGTTTATACATTTTATTAAAGTTAAAGCTGCAGGAATCCTCTCACTGACTTAAGACAAAGAAAAGTACACCTTTTATGACTATTACTAGCAAAATTAAAAGACATCTTGGGAAAAAAACAACTAATAAATCTGTGTGTATAAATAGGAATTTTGTGTATTAGCCCACAGTGTTGTAAATATAATGGAATAGCAGATATCAAGGGGGTAGTTACACCTCTTCAATAAAACCAGAACACTGGAGGTGAAGGTACTCTGATAGTGCTTGAAAAACTTCAATTACAAGTTTTGCCACAGTGACTGACTCCTTACAAACTTATTCTCCCATGTTCACGTAAGGAACATGCAAAGCTATGCCTTTTCCTCAGAGAATAACATTTTCAAAAGTTGACTTTATTTTTTGTGTAGATACATTTCATATCTACAAAGTACACACGCTGACAAACTTTAACTGCTATTTTAGCCATAGTAAGAGGGTTGCCAGGTTTTCAACAGAAATGCAACTGCAGATGCAGAAACACAGGACTAATTTTCAAGGTGAAAACTATAATGGTAGAAATGAGTTGGCCTGCATACATATATATGACTGTAGACAAGTAAGATTGATAGATCTATATTAAGCCATTGCATTTTGACAGTAGAACAGAAATATGCCAAATGATTTAGAGATTAGCGGAAAAATGTATTTGCAAGAGAAGCTTGCAATAGAAAATTCTCTCCAAGAGAACATCCTACCATGCAAATGTGTCTGGGAAAATTTTAAATTATGAAGTTGAGGGGGCAAAAGAAAAAAAATTAAATTGAGGTGGTTTATCAACTTCAGCACAGGCAACGAATTAACTGAAAGCAAGCTTTCCACCTAAATCAAACTTCTCTCTTTCAAAAGGATATTCTAGTTCTATAAGCAAATATTTTTTAACCAAAGTTGTTGCTGGGGTAACAATAGATGTTCTTTAATATGTTGAATGTTAACTCTGTGCTTTACAATAACTTATTTTGAACAATTCAGTTGGAGAGCCAGGGCATAAACATAGGAAAGAATAGCAAGCCAGACTCTCTCCAGCTGAAACGCTAATAAAGCTCAGCAGTCACACCAAGGATGCCTGCTGCCCAAGCAGTGTTTATGTGGTCTCTCATCTATTAGCTAAGTCCCTGTGGATCATTTCATAGGCTAGACGGCAGTCTACTTACTGCAGAAACAGAAATTAATTTATGTCATTACCTTACTTTCTCAGAAGCAAATGGCACTGGATTGCTTCTCACTTCGGCATTAAGAAACATTTCCTGGGAACAGAAGACCTGGTGTGCCACCTCAGGCTGATAATCTCCCTCTTCTGATCCTATCACCTCATAAAGGCTAGCCTAGGTATCACACAAGACTACTGGAGAACTCCTACCTGTAATTTAGGATGTTGCTTGACAAAATATAAGGAAAACAAAGACTTAATCAAAATTCAGGAGGTACCGATAATATAACACAAATTTGCCCTGTGAAAAGACACGTTGTCAATTGAGCAGGAGTCAGAATCACTGCAAAATATAAATCAAAACATACAGCATACCTAGTGGAACAACTGAAAAAATTTCCAAATAGCCCTAATAACCTAAAAGCATCTGGAAGGTGTGTTAGCAATAGAGTAAAAGAACATTTATTGTATACACGCTAGCCTTTACAAACTTAATATCAATTCCTGAATTTTTTTCAAATAAACGTTTAAAACAAAACTTCTGAGATGCACTTTTATTTTTTATATGGTGTCGTGGTTTACTGGATGCAAGGCACAGATTAGCCAGATAGAACAAAGACCTAATAAATACATATAATTACATTATGCAAGTACAACAAACATTTCTGTCAAACCATAATACTGAGTTGTTTAAGAACTTAACAGGCTTACCCTAATGAGAGAAAAATAGACGAACACTCATTTATGCCAGCTAGATACAGCTGCCTGTATTTGAATTGCACCAATTTATGCAAGATAAAGCTCTCATCCATTCTGCGTAGACCTTTGCTACAGTTCTCTGTGTTTCTGCTAGATGAGCACTATGGGTGAAGACAAAATTTCCCCTTCTTTCAAAGAAGTTTCAACAAGCAGCCACAGTACAGGTTCCTATTTCCAAGGTCTGAACATCATTACTTTTACACTTCTACTCTCCATTTCTACATCTAATTATGTTGCAAACACATCTTTTTGCCCAAATCCAAGTTCGATGGGAGAGGGTCAACATCTTCTGTGAAAACACTCCAAATATCATGCAAACCTCAGCATGTATATATTTGCTCATTGCTAATGGCCATTCTTGCTACAGAACAGACACAAAATAGTAAGTTAAAAATCCCTCGGGTTGTAAAAAACAAAACAAAAAAACCCCCACAACCTTTAAAGCCTAAAAATTCAGCACCTGAGAATGAGGATTTCAAAGCTCAGGCAGTAATCACACAGTATCTCAGAGAAATGTGATACATATTTTCTGATTCTTTCCTCATGCACACTGAAAGCAAAAGCTCTGCCTCCACTGCCAAAGCACCTCTTTGTGACAGCTGAAACCGGTGACTCCTTTGGGTAACATTCATCCTGAGTGAAATCAAGTGTCACAGGCTTTGACCTTCAGCAATGCCTCTTCTCTAATTAAGAAAGAATGATACTGGGAAGTGGAAAGTATTGTTTTGTTTGTGAGAAAGAGGCAATTTTGGCTCCATTTCCTGAAATAGGAGTATTTTTGCACATATCTACATCTAGCAGAATAAGCTGAACAAAAAGCAGCGTTTGTAAGATAATTGGAATTTATCGTTATAAGCAGAGACAGACAAGGGTTAAAGATACCATTTTAACAATACATGGTATTTCACATACAAAATCAAGTGTGACACTGTGTCATCTATTCATAGCAATCTATGTCTGCTCCCAGACTGAACCAACAAACATGCAGTACATGTTACTCCATGAATGTATTGCTAAGAGGTATTGTTAGGACAGGACAGAACTAAGAGAACACAGTATTTCCTTCATTTAATCACACATTTGCTCGATGATGACCTAACTGCAAATCATCTTGGGATATGCAGAGGAGGATTTTAGTTATAGACTGCTAACAAATTAAAGAAGCTAAATGGAAACTGGAGTTTCTAGTTAAAAAAACTCCATAGGCCTTTGTTTTAAAAATGTCTTCTGTTAACATTATTTGTTTTTCTCCCAATCAAGAAATTTAATAGCTTAATCCAAGATATTTTGGCCTACAACTGACATGCAGTTACAAAAGACTTCTTTCTCCAATAGCCCATCTTCACTTTGCGTAACACCGCTGCCATTATGTCTGCTTTTGCATCAACAAGAGCAAAGAGTACAGTGCAATACGGATGATGTAATCTAGAGGTTAATAGCAAGAATTTCACAAGAAAACTATAATACTCTAGCAATTCTTTGCTGTAGGGTTAATAATATTGGAAGAAGTTATGCATATATGTATTTTTTTCTTTTTATATTTGCTGATATTTGTAGGTCTACTGTGGAAAGCTTAACAGTGGAGATATGAAAAGACATGGTAGATGAACTGCAGAGGAAAGGAGTTGTAGCATTCCTGAGGGCCTGAATTCAGGAAATGAGCCCTGAAACGCCACCTCTATGTTGGAATACACAGCCCTATTTTTGTTTGTACAAAATAGTTGTTACCCATCTGAACAGACACAAACAAAAAATTTGGAAGCACCAGTTACAGACTCTCTTTAAACCTAATGAAAAAGGTCTAATATTATTTGGAACTTTTAGTATTGCTTCCCCGTAAAATTTCAGTATAGTGCCTTTTAAGTTGTTGCAGAATTATTATGCTTTCATGTACCCAGTCAATGCTGGAATTCACCAGATGATGGGAGTGCTGTCTAGATTTTCCCAGTTAAACACAAGTGATAGCTAGAAGGGATCTGCAAAGATTACAAAGAACTATTTAAATCATGATGGTATTTAAATTAGTAACAGCTGGGAAAAAAAAAAAATCTAAGGACCAAGACTGAAGCTCCTCCTCATGATACCTCTTTTCTTCCCCTTCTCCCTCATCTCACAGTACCACAGTAAACAGGAAGAGTGTGCCCTTCACCTCAATTAAGAATAATTTCCTTAACATCAGGAGCAGAACAAGATAGCAAGTATTCCTCCTTTTCCTTTTTTGTCATTTCACTTCAAGGTTTTGGAAGACCAGACTTCAAAAATTATTCCAGTACCAAACTCCATGAGCCTTTATTACAAATGGGAGACAATTTTGTTCCCAAACTATACCGTACACATCTTTTGATAAGCATTCAGTTTTAGCTTGGCATTGTTTTACACATGAAGCAGCTGACAGGTACAGAGTAATCTGATGTGACTGATAACCACCTGCTATGGTACATTGCATTGGGTGGACCAAGACCATCTCTACACTCCAGATTGACTGGTCTGGCATTTTTATGTGCACAAGAGATGTATCTTCACCTTTCAAAAGCTAGTAATTTGCCATGTCACCACCTACTTTCCCAGATGTGGAACAGAAGATAATTCTAATAATTGCATTAGTTCCTGCCAGCAAACGTTGCTTTCTGAAGTAGGAAGCAATGCTGTTGTGTTCAGATGGGATTTCATATAAAAGAGGAAGAGCTTCCAGTACTGAGAGAGACAAGGCAAACCTGCAGCACCTACCACTTGCAAAACTGTGCAGAAGTACCCCACTTTATCTAATAACAGAAAAACATGTTTCGTGTTCCAAATTACTACAACTCTGTTTCCAGTGAGTGTTTTTAAGCATAAGTGATTTCCTGCTGTTGATTCAAGAGATTATTTTGGCATAGCAATGAAGTTCAGGTCAAAATGCAAGCCGCTGGAAGGCAGTAAAAATCAGCAGACCCAGTCATTTTGACCAGTTGAAAGAATATAACAGAGTCACCACGAATAAGGTTTGCTCCATCCTGTGTTCCCACTGAGGTCTTGAAAGTTCTGCTCCTGCAGAAACAAATACACACACACTTATATCCCTTTCAAAGTTGTTTTGACAGTTTCCTTGCACCCAACCCAGTGAGGAAAGCCTTCTATATTTGTATACTAAAATCTATTTCTCATATAACTCTTTAATCAAGGTTTGTGTCAGAAGTTGAATTTGATTCTTCCACACAAGTATCATTCTGTGGAGGTTGCCAGTTTGATACCTGGAAACCTCTCTATAGTTTTCCTTTAAAGTCAAGTCAGAAATGAAGCTGGAATACAAAGACCCAACCAAATGCAAATAAAAAGAGGACAGATTGGCTCCTACAAGATCATACCAGTTCAACTACAGCTATCAGCAGCAATCACAGGATGAAAGAGTAGGACTTAAATCAGACTAAAACATGCTAACAGTCTCTTCATGTTACAACATCTGTGAAAGCAGCGCATCATTAACATTTCCGGCACAACCTTCCATTCAATCACCTTTTTCTAATTTCTCCTTCTCTCTTACAAGTATAAATATTGTAGAATAGAAACGACTAGATGTTATTAAAAAATGGAAGCATACTTCTCTTTTCTCTGTATTGGTTTTAAAACTTTGATGGCCAGAGACATGGGGAGATCAAAAGCTAAGCAGTTTGTGCGCCGCAGTTTGCAAATTTGGAAAAGGGCAATCTTGTAGCTCTGTAATTGGCTGTGATATGACAGGGGGAAAAAAATCAGGCAGGGTAATTCAGTTCACTTTGGAAGAAGAGAAGAAGAAAGCATAAAAGGAAAGATGAGCTTTGCTGAGACAGCATGAGGCTAATAACAAACGCTTTTTTAATTTAAAAAAATGCATAGTTCTCCAGTCCAAGCATCTAAGGAATTCATATGCAGTCACCACCAAGACAAAAAGCAGATGTGCTTCATCTACATATGTATGATGCTGAAGAATATAAGTGAGTGGCAAGATTTCTCATGGAACCCCACAAGCAACACTGGGAGGAATGGATGAGCAATTCTCCAGCGCTCACCAAGTATCCTTCCGTAAAACAAGTGATTTAATTTTTACCTTTTTGTTAAGGGGGCAAAATCTGTTGCTTGCAACTGATAGTGATGTTTTGCCATATCCTCCCGTAAGTGACACATTATGTAACAATGCAGCAAAGCTATTGCTTGTATAAATAAAGTGCCAGCAAGACAAACAAGCTGAATCTTCTTCAGATACCTTTTAGCTTTAAATTGACACCAGCATGTTGCTCTGCACATTAATATGTAATCATTGTGGTAATTATCTTCCTCCAAGGGCCTAAAATTAGAAACAAACACTACCAAATGTTGTTTTCACACAGGGCTGCTACTCTATCTCCTCTGTTTATCCTCCTGTAGTGAGATTTTAAAATTTTCTCAAAACCTGTAGCAGAAATCCCAGAGGGATTTTCAGAGCACAAGAAATACAGAACAGACTGAACAGTCTGATGGAAAGGTGATATGCAACATACTGAAGCGGGTTTTCCAAAGCCCCTTGTCTCCTTTGATTGACAAGCGGGTAAAAGTATACCACAAGCAGACTTACCTTCAAAACAAAATTGTCTGCTCAAGCAGAAACAACATTGGCTTTGATCATCACGTGAATCTGTCAAGTTCTGTGTCCATATTTGCTTGGTTCTGTCAGAACCTACACCATTAGTACAAACATCTGTTTACTTTAACCTATCACTTCGTAATAGTTATGATGTTGGCAGAGTTTCAACGTACACCTCAATTTTTAGCAACACATGCTGTATCTTGACCCTTCCTAGGCCCATTAGACCAAAACTAAGGAAACAAACTGCCATACTCCATATGCGGTTTGGTAGGGGTCATCTTTGTTTTGATTTGTTTTTAACAAAACTCACCTTGCCTTTGCTACAAATGAAGTCAGAAAGAAGGGAAAAAACACTCCAGCTAGCAAAACTGGGAGCAGAAGATCTGCTCTTTAGATCCTGTAGCAACCGTTTTTAATGTTTTCAACAGTCTGAAGTTCATTCTTTTTCACAAATAACTATTCCACATGCAAGAGGATTATCAGGTATTATTCAAATCAGGTAGCTTCACTATTTCAAAATAACTGTATAGACTACTTTAGATATGAACACTGACCCACTTGCAGAGCAGCTCTCTTTCTAGAGGGTTATTTTCCTTGGAATTCCCTTGGCAGAGAGAGACGTTCATAGCTTATTTCCAGAATTTTGTGTAGGACAATCACCACAGTCTCCATATGAATTATGGAAAGCAGAGAAAAAGGTCAAAACATGAGGCCGGTCATGATTTACAAAACACATTTTCTGTTGTGTTGAAGTCTAGGCTAAGTCCTAGACTCACTGCCTCTAGACATCTGCCTGCTTAATCTTTCCAGAGGTGCCAGTATTTACACTGCTTTACCACCCACAGGCCCAAATTACATACCCATGTTGAGTGTGACACAAAAACATGGTCTCTTACATGAGTAAGAAACAAAAAGAATTTACACTCAGAAAAGACAAAACCAGGTCTTGCCCAGACAATTCTAATTTTACAAGTTTCTAGTGAATTTTTCTCTAAAGGTACATTGACCTTTCCTGTCTTTTTATTTGCAGGAGGTTCATGCACCTGCAGTCCAATGTCAGGTGGCACTGGCATGATGGTGGAAGCCTCTTCTTTCATTTTGGAGAAAAAGAAAAAAGATAAAATTATTACACTAGTACCCACTGGACTGACCCTCTGCATCCATCTACCAGTACCTGTGGGGAGGAGTGATTCAGATATCCTTCTTGTCAGAACAAGCACCAGTGCAATGGCCTTGTACAGTCCTACCTGCATTCACATTGGATACCGTGCTGCTCAAGTATGCCAGAAAATTGGACTGGAGGTCAGAGGAGGGAGAAAGACGACACACAAGATTTAAAGGGCTGGAGAAAGAGATTAGAAGCCTATATGGGAGGCATGTATCTGTGGACTGATAAACAGTAACAGCAATGAATACAAGTACTTTAAAAGTATAAGCACCAGAGAAAAGGAAGGAAGCAATTATTTGTTTACTGTGATTCATGACACTCAAATACCAAGACAAAACAGTTTTTTCTACAAACACATTAGGCAGAATTCAGAAGAAAAGGATGAAGCTAATGGAAAAAATTAGGACAAATAGAAGGAACCTATGGGTCATTATATTGCATATAGACAATGAAATTTAGAGATGGAATAGCAAAGTGGTGAAAGTATTTTGGTTTACTCTTCAAGGCAGACTGTAGGTAAAACACTCTCTACCTGCCCATCCCCTCCCCAAAATAAGTATCTTGGAACAGTCTCACAGGGGCATAAGACAACCTATGGACTGTTTGCCCTCTCTCACTTTCATAATGCTATTAACTTCAGAAAAGCATCTTCCTAGACTTCCCTCATCCAGAGATCATCAGCTCACAGCCATGACGTTGAAGTTTATTCTCAGCTGAATTAAGAGCTGCACAATAGGTCCAGTTCTGCTCCTGATTTATTTAAAAGAAATCAGAAACATTCCCTTGGAAATGCAGAGGAGATGCAGTGAAATAACATCAGAGCCTTTTGTTTTCAGATTCATAGCAACAATCCCATACATTCCCCTTTTCCATACAGTCTTCTCTCTTTCTGGCCCTCCTAGGCATAAAACTACTTAAAGGCATAGTCTGAGCTGTGGTAAAATCACTAACCCTGTGAACAAAATGTTCAATTAAAATTAAAAACAATTCAAATGTTAAAAGCTTGTGCTAAATTAATTAGTCATTTCTTCCATTTTAAATCTGCATTTAAATATGTAAACATTGCAGCACTCAAAGATTTATCTGATATAAAATAAGAAAATCAGCAATTTCCTTCTAGAGGGGCACATGTTAAAGGCATTCTTGCAATTTTTCACAGATGTTCCCCTCAGTATATTTCAAATGGGACTTCTATCTCAGTTCTGAAAATCCACATTCTCATACAAAAATGCAGGTAGCTGATATAGGCTATGAGTGCACGTTGTGATATCTGCAAAAACAGACGGGAATAAAAAGAGGAAAGGACTTTTGCATCCACATATATCCACAGCAAGTTCCCAACATGCTATAGAGTGGGATATACTGCACCTTGGCTTCTGTAATTTTTCTGACATAACTAAGATGTGCTGGTTTTGGCTGGGTGTCATGGTTTAGCTGATTTAGGTATTTAGGTGAGACATACTACAAAATGTGATTTTTTTTCCAAACATAGTTCCTCAGTGGAAACAAATTCAGGTTATTACCAAGCATAAAGCCCTGCATGAAGCTATATGTGCTGGTTTTGGCTGGAAGAGAGTTAGTTTTTGTCACTAGTAGTAGCTAGTACCTGGCTATGTTTTGGATTTGTGCTGAAAATATGTTTTGGATCTGTGCTGAAAACAGTGCTGATAACACAGGATGTTTTCGTTATTGCTGAGCAGTGCTTACACAGGGTCAAGGCCTTGTCTGCCCCTCACCCCACCCCACCAGCGAGGAAGCTGGGGGTGCACAAGCACAAGCTGGAACAGCTGACCCCAACTGACCAAAGGGATATCCCAGACCATATGGCATCATGCCCAGCACATAAAGCTGGGGGACATTTGGAGTGAGGGTGTTTGTCTCCCCAAGTAGCTGTTACGTGTGATGGAGCCCTGCTGTGCTGGAGATGGCTGAACATCTGCCTGCCGATGGGAAGTAGTGAATGAATTCCTTGCTTTGCTTTGCTTGTGTGTGCGGCTTTTGCTTTATCTGTTAAACTGTCTGTATCTCAACCCACAAGTTTTCTCTCTTGCTGACTCTCTCCCCCATCCCACTGGGGGAGACTGAGTGAGCTGCTACATGGTGCTTAGTTGCCAGCTAGGGTTAAACCATGACAGTAGATAACTAATTGATCATCTCCATACAGACTGAAAATTCTGGAATTTATTACCCATACTACAAAAATGCCACGAGGTCTCCTAGCTCTAAGCGTTGCTGTCTTTCTCTAGGAGCTTGCACCTGCGTTAGGGAGCTTCCAGGATAAAGAGATAAGAAGGTTAAAGGCTGGCAGTGTCCCTGCCAGCATCCCACACTGGCACAGGGGAAAAGGATGCATTCTTGCAGATTTCAGATTCCTAAAATATGTGTTTAATGATGTTATCAGAGCCATTGCTACTTAACAACACACAGCAAATTCTGCAGCAAGCCCATACCTTGCTCTTCTTACAGTCTAAACAAGAGAAAACAATGACATTTTGAAACATGATATAAGGAGGAAAAAAAACTTCTTCCTGAAAGTCCAAAAATCAAGGATAGCAGATGAAAGGAGAATGTGAAAACATCTCTAAACCTTCTCCTAAAATAAAATCAGCTAGAAGCAGCACTGCAAAAAATGTCAAATGGCAGCCTCGCAGACTTCCCCTAAATCAGCTCCGTCACAGGCTGGGGACAAGATCAGAGGGGCACCACCCTCTTCAAGTGTCCAGTTTATCCTGCAGGGCATCTGTCACATAGCTTCCCTGAACCCACAGACATTCCCCCTTCCAGGCAGCTGAGCTGCTAGAGTGTCCTCAGCAAGGCAAACAGCACTTGAAAATACCTGCTTCTCAGCAGTTTTAGGGTCTGATTCACCTGAAGTGATATTAATAAGGAGTGCTATTATTTAAAGTTAATGGCTAGCAGTGAGCAGAGACCAGGCAGCACAGCTTTGAGAGAAAAGAATGCAAAAGATCATTTTGTTGACTTGTCTTTGCTTTACCAGCTCCCAAGCGCTGAAGCAGTCAGAGTAGGAGCTAGGTAAGACATCAAGACAGAAACATGGGCAGGAAAAGCTACTACAAATTTGAGAGAAATAAGAATGTGCATTTCCTAATGGGAAGTTCAGGAATAAAAAATGGGTGTCTGTTGTAGCGCAAATCAGATTTCAATAGCTTCCTATGCAGCTAGAATCAAAGTAACCTGGCGCAGACTGTCCCATTTGGTCTCCCACAGGTGTCTGGAGCAAGCAGATGAGGAACAGAAATAAGACTAGAAGCAGATTGGGGAAAAACATCTCAAAGTGACACCTTGTCTTTTGCATAAACCTGCTCATGCCAAGCTGACTAACAAAAGCAACGGTACTGAAGGGAACAGAAACAAAATATAGCAGCTTTTCTATAGCCACAGAAAGACCAGTCTCTTGCCTACAAAATCCAATACTCTAGCTTTGCTTGACCAACTTGGTGTTTTAGTCATGCAACACGTTCTACAATAAATAGCAGTAAATTTGTTAAAAATTTAAAATGAAAACAGAAAGGTGCATAGTATGGACAACTTCATAATCACATTTCTCTACATCTTTTCCTAAGCTTTTCCTCTCAAAATGTTAGGAATGGCCAGGAAATTGGAGGCAAAGGTAAAGGGCAGGGATAGAGAATGCTGGGACTCTACAAGATACAGATTAAATGTTTTAGTATTTAGAGCTACACGCCTGTAAAACCTGCTGTGCAATCATCTCAGCGGTTAATTACAGGTAGAGCAGCCATACAAAGTGAGGTTTACCAAGCTAAAGAACTTTCTCTTGCAATTTGTCTTGCAGACAAAAGTAGGTGCAAGGACAGGGACATCTAAACTCTGTATGAGAAGTGATTTTTTCTTATTTTTTTTCTTTAATTAAAAAGTAGTCACGATATGTATTTATGGGCTGTTGTAAACTGATAATGATGAATGTGCTCAGTGCATCCTAGATGGATCAGACCACCACCTTTTCTTGCTCAGCAAACTGGAGTCCTGTTGAAAGTCAGACTGGGAAACCAGGGCTTGGGTGAAGAGAAATGACATAGCTTTTTCATTTCTCCTCACTAGTGCAGCTAGCACAGCTCTTCCAAAGTAGTTCTCTGTTCTGGTCAATCATTGAAAACTTTTTTCCAGATGAAGAAATAAAAAGGGAAAAGGTTTGTGGACTCTCACAAGCTCTGCAAGGCCTCCTGCTCCACAGAGTTCACCCAGAGGAGTGAACTCCCCTCCTACTCCTGCTCCTTACCACCACTGTTGGCATTAAAAAAAAAAAGTTTTCCTCTCTCTAATCTCTGATCTCATTTATCTTGGGACTGAAATTCTAACACAGAATTTATCACATCAGAAGCCTTATCTCCCTGGCAACACACTGATATAGCTACAAATATCAAGCAAGAGACAATAAGCTATAACTGGAAAACAGAACTGTATTTAGAGAGCAGCATTGCCCTGCATAAAGATTCTCCATCTGACACACAATCAGTCTCACTCCAGATCTAAAATATGTTCTCAGAACAAATTTCTTCCGTCTGTTTTCTTTCTCTCTGCTTAGAGTGCAGCAGATGCAGTGCAATTTGGAAACTGGCAAACTGAAACCATTATCTTTGGGAATCCTCTGGCCAGTACACAAGGAATAATCCTTCACCACGACTGCAGGGTTTGGGGTGAACTCCCCACCAGCAGTGTCTGGAAGAATTTGACAGTGAACAGGAAGGTGCAACATCCCTCCATCTGCCTTCTCCCCTTCCCAGTCTGTCATTAGATCCAGTCCTTGATCAGGGCATGAGTGATAAACAGATCTGCCACATAGATTCCTGGCTATGAAGTCTCCACGACACTTTGGCGACCATAGTGAGGTAGTGTGGGTACCTGGTATGACAACCATGCCATGGCAAGCATTGTTTACAATATCTCCCCTACTGGAAACTGAAACTTAGCCATTCTGGCTTTCCCAGGCTCAGATGTTTATGTGAAGCAGAAGGGTGGGAGGAGTTCAGGAAAGGGGCTGGGTGCCCAGCTCCCATAGGGCTTTTAGGCTGCCCTGGACCAAGTCTCCCATGTGTAGTCAATCCAAATGGATAAATACATGAGAACCAGGACTGCAGGAGTTTCTTCTCTGGAGTTTTACAAAAATAATTCAGTTGTAATTGGAGAAACTGGGACTCATGGAACATTTTCCTTCCCACCAGGCAGATGAATCTATGATTTGTATTCTCTGATTTTAAATTAGATTCTCGCACATCTTCAGTGGAATTGATTGATACTGCACATGAGGCCAGTCAGCAAAATGATACAGTGTAGATCAAAGCATAAAAGATAATTTTCCCTGAAATGTATGTAGCTAAGGGTAAGTTATGACTCTTTGTTTCACAGTTTATGGAACACAATTTCATTTAAAGCCCAAATCTGTCATTTCAGCATTGTTTATCAAAATGCATCCAATACCTTCTTCCCCTAGAAGAACAGTGTCAAGTCAAAGGTAGAAAATCAAACCAGTACTAAGACATTATTTCACATATCTAACCATAAAATAAACTCATGGAGAATAGCTTGGGATTTGCATAAATATTATCCACATATGATGCATTTTATGCAAGCAAAAAGTAATTCATCTGCAAGTTAAATACCCAGAGTGGCAAAAAGTGCTGTAAAATTTATGACAGAAAGACTGCTTGAATGTATACCTAAAGATGCTATGAACTGCCTTCACCTTCTTGTATATCTATATTTCGTAACTTTGTTTTATTCATGCGGGAGCTGAAAGATATTCCCAACAATGATCATTTTTAATCTTCTTTTTTCATTACCTGGTTTTTGGCTCACTGGAACTTTGGGAGTAGATTTTTCCTCAAAATAATTTCACTGCCAAATTATTATGTGCAACATAATTAAAGCCACTCCATTTTTTTCTTTTTTTCATTACAGCAATACCAGGTTGGTTGGTTCAAAGCAGCCTTACAAACATCCTTAGCACTTTCCCCACAACCCCATAAACATTGACTCAAAATGTTGATTCAGGTTTACAAACTTAATAGGCTAAAGTGAACTTAGGAGAGATTTGAAAGAGAGAAGCAAAATAGTCATAAGAAAACATGTGGGAGAAGAGGAGGAGGAGAAGAGACAAACACAAAACCAAAACAAACTATTCTACACTTACATTTTTAATTAATTTCCAAAAAACTTCCCCCATAAACTTAATTAGGGACACCTTTTTGGAGAGCAATAAGCTGTTATGTCAATCACCTTAGCCTCAATATCACCGAACTGGAAATCACATGCCAAAACCTGTCCACCATTATACCTGTGGAGCCTTGGATCCTTCACAATTACTTTTGTGCTCAGCCTGAAGCTGTTCCACTAAATTATACACAGGTCACAGATTAAGGATGAAGTAGTCACTCATGTTTTGCTCTTTCCTAAAAGCAAGGCCCTCAACCACAGGGGATGCCTACATGACTTCACTGTGTTCAGGATGTTTCCATAGCCATTTGATTTGTTTTGCCTTGGCAGCTGGCAGACTCATATCTATTGTGGTATGATACTACATGATATCATCACATATGTTACAGCTACGTGGTATGATAACATGGTATTATCAAAGATGTGGTGATATGTGATCTCCTGATCCTGTCCTGTGAACCACAGAAAAGAAAAATCTCTTCTTGGATCAGCCAACTCCAATACAGACAACAGCTAACTGGCAGCCTCTCTCTGCGTGGGAAAATTCATGCTTTCATAATCCACCTACACTCACATATTCAGTTAAAACACTTGCTCAGGTTTTCAAGCTCAAGAGCTAAAGATTAAAAATTTCATTAAACAATTAAGTTATAATGCAGAAGCAGTATTCAGGATGTAACAGGACAGAGGACAGATGCTGTAAAGAAGTGCAAAACAGTTCAGTGCACTCATATTGTTAAGGCTCACAGAAATTCGAAGAGTGTACAACACATTCTTGAAACACATTATCTAGCTGCTATCCCTGTGGGAGGCAGCAAGAAAAGGCTCATGAGACTCTGAACCAGGTCATTCCCTCTCCTTTGGACGAAGGCTGCACAGATCTGGGGTCTGGAGAAGGGGAAAGTCAGGTGGCTCTCCCTCAGACACAGCTGTCTCATGTGGGAGCTCCTCCTGCACCATCACCTCCAGCACTGTTTCCATTCCTCCTAAAGACTTTTCGGTAAAGTTTCCATGAGGAAGGAGGCATTTCAGAAAGTGTAGGCTGAGGCCCCTGAGGAGAGGGAGTGCAGAGAGAAGCACTGCCAACTCCTTACCTCTTCGCAGCAACAGAGGTATGTTTTGGAAGAACTTTGGGTAAGGGATGAAACGAGGTCCCTGTCCAGTCAACTATCAACAATTGCTATGCTTTTCCCCAGTAGACTATCAGCCCAGGGTACACATCACCCACAAACATTACTGACATTGTACAACTGGTGCACTCAGTGGTTGCCCTGCCTGATTCCCACAATGCCAAAGGAAACCCATGCTGAAATATCTCTGAGTTTGGACACACAACGTCATGGAAGTATGTCAGGAAAATGACCAATGGAGAACACCGAAGCATTCCTTGGCTTACCAGCCATGTGGAAGAAGGGAGGGAAGGTAATACGGCTTTTTTTTTAACCTACTCCTCATTCAAAATTCCTG